>NW_027211691.1:26250000-26255000 GCF_022749685.1 Semicossyphus pulcher
ATAAGGGACACTTAAAGAGCTGGTGAGTTACGTACATCCGAATTTCTCTCTCACACACGCCGAGTTCAACACAGAGGCAGCCAACTGGGCAGCCGAGCATGACGAGAACAGAGGGAGAGAGAGAGACCGAGGAGAGAGAGAGAGAGAGAGAGAGAGAGAGAGAGAGAGAGAGAGAGAGAGAGAGAGAGAGAGAGAGAGAGAGGTCACTCCTCTGCAGCAGCGTCTGCTCGGAGCTTCCTGTTCTCATCTGAGAAAAACGACACAAACAGAAACAAACATCTGAAGAACAAAAGTCTACTGGGGTAAACTTCTGCTTCAGATGGCCAAAAGTATGTGGACACCCTGCTGTGGTCCTTACGTCTGGTAGGGCGAGGTCTATTAGTCCCAAAGATGTCTTTGTTTTAGACACAGGCACCAAACTCCATTCACTTTTTTACGAATTTTTGGGCAACAAAATGTTTTTACTTCACCGAGCAAGAATAACAAAATAGGGTCCAGTTGGTCGGAGAAGATGAGGTCATCAGTGTGAGTCCTTTTGATCTGGGTTGGCTCCTTCAAGTTTAATCATTGTTTTTCACAGCTTGGCGCCCCCTGCAGTCTCGGAGTGCAATACTCTTATGGCTGTCTGTCTCTACAGCTGCCCCAGTCATGTGACCCCAGTATCTTGAAAACTCCTGCAGGGAGTTTCTTCACATTTGGTGGAAACATCCACTTGGACTGAAGGATGAGCTGATCAGTCTTTGGTGGTCAAAGGTCAAAGGTCACTGGGAACCCTCAAAACAAGTTTTTGTTTAGCCATAACTTAAGAACTTGTTCTCTTATTATGACTCAATTTAACATAATTGTCAAATAGGAAAAATGGTGAGGAGATTTTTTTTTTATTCCTGTCCCATTCTCGTGAGCACGTTATCTCAAGAACCCCTGCAGAGAATATCGTGAGATGCGGCACAAACGTCACTGTAACCGAACATGCATCACATTCCCATGAGCGTGATGTCTCAGGAACGCCTGGAAGAAGTCACGTGTTTATGTAATCATTGTTTTTCCTTCTCACATCCCTCCTGATGTTCCTGCATGTATCGAATGCCACACTTTAAAGGTTTTAATATTCTTTATGGATGTTCATCACTGCTCACACATCTCCAGCGCTGATGACCACAGACAGGCAGAGGCTGGAGTCATTTTAGGAACACTCAGACTGAGTTAAAAATGTACTTGACACGTGACATTTTACTGTTAAAGTATATTTTGTGTTGGTTTCAAACCTTCTCCGTACTCTCAGGAGATCAAATTGTTGTGGAAAAATTGCCCCTCTGTTTCGTTGCTTTGTTCCACCTCCTTAAACTAGCGTGTAAAATACTCACCATGTGTAGAATATCAACTTCCAATCATCCATCCATCCATTCATTGTCTATACCGCTTATCCTGTTCAGGGTCATGGGGGGGGCTGGAGGTGATTCAGCTATCATTGGCCGAGATGTGGGGTTACACCTGGACTGATCACCAATCACAGGTCCTGAAAATCTGCACGTTAGAGAGGCCTTGACGTGACTGTGTAGTTTGGGGAGCTGACTGAAGATCAGACTGGAGGACTGCAGAAAATGTACTTCATACCTTTTGTAAGTCAGTAAGATGATCATCTTTCCTCCAGTGAGTTCGTTCTTCCTGCTGTAACACAGTCGATGGATTCCTGGCCCCTCTGGTAGCTGTTGTACGTCGCCTTTCGGCGCTGCATCAGGCTTCACATTTTAAACTGCTGTTTCTCTCAGGTCGAGTCCTGTCCTCAAAAAGTGTCTTCTTTTGTTGGGCTGAGTGTTCATGTTTCATTTCCCTTCAGAGCTGTGTGGTTTCATCTCATGACGTCCCGTCAGACTTATCAGTCCTTCCAGAAACGGATTCTGGAGCAGTTTTGTTGGTTTTTGGACGCTGCGGCTACCGTGGGTCCCTGGTTTGTGATGAATCACACCTGAGCCTCCCACCTGCCTCCCGCTCTCCCCCAGAACTCAAACAAACATGTCAGTCTGCGTCTCCCCCGACGACTCCGCAACCGTCCAGATGCGTCACATTTTTTCGAATTCAGTAAACATCACATCAATTCGATTCCTCCACTTTCTACCAGAGGATTTCACCTGCATTAATCAAACTGTCAAACCTGCATCTCCTCCTCCCACCGACTCCTTCTTACAACATCATCGACACGCTCTGCGTTTCCAACAGTTTCCCCGAAAGAAGCGAGACATCCCAACGTAAGGCAGGATGAATCGACCTGCTGGGAGTTATTTGTTTCTGATGCGTCTCCATGTTTTGAGCGATGATGGCAGATTATTCGTCATAAACAACGTCATAAACAAGCTCATCTGAAGCCAATATTTTCTGCTCCAGTCCCAGAACAATATCTGCAGATGAGTTGGGGAATCATTCACTCAGCATCCAAAGTGTTTACACTTCATCTGCAGTTTATTCCCTGTGAAGAAAGTAAGAAAATATAGTCTAGAGTTTCAATCATCTACATTTTCACATCAACAATGGATCCATGACTCAGTGTAATGTTAAACTGTCTCAATGTCTGCAGCTCTACGGAGCATTTCGACCACTTTAAGCACCTAGTTTAGACTTTTTTAATTTACCAGTTTCCAGAAGGTTAAACATGAACAGCTGTTGTGTCAATATGAGCTCATTGGTCTTCAAATCTGGTTTTATTATAAGTGCAAAGAAGATAAACAGGTGGACGAAAGGCACACAACTCCAAGAGCAAAGAAAAACTATGCATCTTTTAGCAGACTGAAAAAAAATAGGACCGAGAATAGAACCCTGAGGAACCCCGCTTCAGGACACTTCTCTGGGCAGTTACGAATCGACTGTGTTATTTTGGTCGCAGGAGTCGAGGTCGGTGGTAACTTCGGTGCGTGAATTTGTTCCAGAGTGAGTGGAGTGGGATCCACTCGTTCGCCGTTTGCTGTTAGGTTAGCTGTATCATCAGAAGGTGTCTTGCTAAGTGCGCTCT
Source organism: Semicossyphus pulcher (assembly GCF_022749685.1). Lineage (NCBI taxonomy): Eukaryota > Metazoa > Chordata > Actinopteri > Labriformes > Labridae > Semicossyphus > Semicossyphus pulcher. Next base: position 26,253,005 of record NW_027211691.1, read on the forward strand.
CAGAGTTGTTGTTTTCCCAGAGAATTTGACTTTGGCACGGCACATTGTGCAAACAGCACGGCTCTTGTCTAACTCTTTAGTGCCGTCTTTGTTGTGGAAGCCAAAATGAGCACACTTCAGCCTTTTAGCCCTTTAAGTTTGTTCTGCAACTCTGAAGTGCACAAAAAATAAATGATAATGTGTCTTTAAGCAAAATAAATCAAAAGGACCAAGAGTAGAACCCTGAGGAACCCCAAAGTCATCATTCTAAGTTGAAAGGGAAGATCCTGTTGCTCTGTCTCTGCTGGATGTTTTAGTAAGCACATTGTTTCCGTTAAGTTATCAACTACTACTCACCATCACCAAGTAAGATTCACAGCCTAAAATATCTTAACATGCATCTGAAACTCATTTGTAAAAACTAAATAATCAGCATGTCAGCTGTTTCTCGACATGTCTCTACATGTCAGAAATAACAACATCATACTTACCAATTTAACCGCTGCAAGTCCAACATAAGAAGTCAGGTGATAAGACATGTTTATTACACATAATTATTTTAATTACTACGAATCAGATTCTAAATCATCCGTCCATTTCTTCCGATTTCCTTCTTTCTCAGCAGCAATAGGTTTGAGTTAATTTCTTGAAACTTCAGTGGATATTTGGATAGCTGTCATTTTTGTCAAAGTCATTATGTTTTAAAAATAGTGTTCTTATTAGTGTTCTTATTAGTGAGTCCGCTCAGGTAAATGTCAATGTTTGTTCCCAACATTTGTATTAACTGTTCTTTTCTGGAGTGCAAAAAAACAACTTACAGAGGCAGTCGAGAAAATCAAACCAAAGATCAGGAGTGATTGAAAGTGTTCAGGAGTGATTGAAAGTGTTCAGGAGTCAGGAGTGATTGAAAGTGTTCAGGAGTCAGGAGTGATTTAAAGTGTTCAGGAGTCAGGAGTGATTTAAAGTGTTCAGGAGTCAGGAGTGATTGAAAGTGTTCAGGAGTGATTGAAAGTGTTCAGGAGTCAGGAGTGATTGAAAGTGTTCAGGAGTCAGGAGTGATTGAAAGTGTTCAGGAGTGATTGAAAGTGTTCAGGAGTCAGGAGTGATTGAAAGTGTTCAGGAGTGATTGAAAGTGTTCAGGAGTCAGGAGTGATTGAAAGTGTTCAGGAGTCAGGAGTGATTTAAAGTGTTCAGGAGTCAGGAGTGATTTAAAGTGTTCAGGAGTCAGGAGTGATTTAAAGTGTTCAGGAGTCAGGAGTGATTGAAAGTGTTCAGGAGTCAGGAGTGATTGAAAGTGTTCAGGAGTCAGGAGTGATTGAAAGTGTTCAGGAGTGATTGAAAGTGTTCAGGAGTCAGGAGTGATTGAAAGTGTTCAGGAGTGATTGAAAGTGTTCAGGAGTCAGGACGCCTCGTTCTGGGCCACTGCCCTCATCTCCAGCAGCGTTTTGATGAGGTCATCACTGTAGGACAAGGTGTCTCTCAGCACCTGAACCGTGTGCTGGCCAATCAGAGGAGGGGGTGTCGGTCCAGCGGGGGTGAAGCTGCTGAAACGAACGGCCGGGCCTGAAGACAAACATTACAGTACAGAAGTTAGAGCAGAGCTTCAGACATACGAAACAAACAATACGGTGTATGAGAGTTAAACTGAAAGAGGCAGCGCCGACATGAAAAACAACAGATACACGAGGAGGCCAATAGAAGAGATAATAAGAGGATAATAATAATAAGTAATAATAAGTTATAATAATATAGTAATAATAATATATAGTAATAAGTAATAATAATATAGTAATAAGTAATAATAATAAATAATAAGAGGATAATAATAATAAGATAATAAGAGGCCCGGGTGAAGTTCCTGACTCTTTCTCGTGTTCTTCCTTCCTTCCGACTTCTGCCGAGCGCGCTGCAGAAACTCTGACTTTTTCACCTCTGTGTGAGCGTGTGATAATAAAAGATGGATGTAACACGGAGCCGAAGGGACTCATTAAAGAGAAGCAGAAGAAGAAGAAGATGA
>NW_027211691.1:26260000-26262500 GCF_022749685.1 Semicossyphus pulcher
TTTTAGCTTCTGCCTTCCCATCAGCACACCTTTTTGTCCTTTATGCACCTGTTATCGTCTGTAACTCTTTCTTTCAGTAAGGCTAAAATATCTTAATCCTATTTTAAGATATTTTAGGGTCTTAATCATTAAAGTATGAACAGTGTGTGAATGTCTCCAGTATATTTCTGCAGCAGTGAAACAGGCTGTAATGGCTGCAACATAATCCTTGATCCTGTGTGCTATGAAAATATTGTGTTGGATTCAATCTAACATTTAAAACACCAAAGTCACACAGCAGCAGAGCAGCAGCTCCTGTGTCCTGAGAGCTTAAATCAGTGTTTTTCTGAATGGAGTCTGGTGTGTGTGCAGAGAGCGATGTAACGTCTGTGTGTGGTTAAAACAATCATCTTCCTCTGTAACAAAAAGGTCTATCTCTGTAGGGATCCTTTCTGTCATGTTGTCACACACTTAGAAGAACAATCTGAGCCTGTCAGTGGAAACAACAAGAACTTTTAGTGGACGACCTTTGACCCATCAAGGATTATGTTGCAGCCATTACAGCCTGTTTCACTGCTGCAGGATGAACACAGGTCTTCCTGTGAGTCATTTAGAGCCTACATTTGTTTGTCCAATAAAAGTTCGTTTTTTTCCTGCTGGTTGCGGCACAGGGGCGTAAATTATACACAAATAATTAATACAATAACAGAATATAAATAAAACTTGACACCAGAGGAAGGAGGTTGAAGGAAAAACACACACACACACACACTCTTCATCTCCAGGGGGGAAACTTTAATAAGAGCCAAACGCTGATCGATGGCTTTAATTTAAACATCAAACATGACACACTGTGCAGGAAGTCAACCAGCGCTAAACGAGTTACAGTGTGTGTGTACTGTGTGTGTGTGTGTGTGTGTGTGTGGGACTGCAGGTACCTGTACAGCCTCAGTGTGTATGTTTAATATATTTAGAATACAGTCATGTTAACAGCAGAACACACGTTTCCAGAGCGGCTGATGAGGACCTGCTCTGAGCGAGGATCACAGTGCGCTCTCTCTGCTCTGCACGTATCCCTGAGAGTCCCGCTGTGAGAAACTGACACTCGGCAGCCGAGTCCCGTTTCATCTTTTCCCACAACCGCAAAAATCAACACACGGAAAATGAAACAAGGCCTCAGACATTCATCACTCTGCTGTAAGACACACCACAGGCGCTGATACACGTGTATGTAAATGAGGAGTGTTTACATGCTGAAAGAGACAACAGAGCGAATATCTCTGTCAGGAAACAACGCAGCAGAGAGGGCATGTTGTGCTCGTTGTTTCATCAGCCACTTATGACTTCAACCATCACTTTGTCGACCGCCTTTTTAGAAGCCTCTTTTTAGCTGTCACCATGTTGGTTTGTGGAGCCAAGAGTGACCATATTTGGACGAGAGGGTGGAGCTAAAGAGGAGCGACAGGTTAGCAAACGCCTAACTATCAAAGCTAAACAGTGTGTTTAGGCTAATTCATTAGCTGCTAACGAGCTAGTTAACCATCATGTTTCTTACAGAGTGTGATTCTGTCTGTGCTGTTAGCTGACCGGAGTTTATTTATTAGGCTAAAGAAGCTCAGAAAGCTTAATCGTAGCTTGCTGCTAGCTCGCCCATATGTCCACAAGTCGAGAGCATCGACTGAACAACATGAACTCGTAGCACGTTGTCTTCTAAGCAACAGGCAACAACAGTCCTGACTCCCACAGATACATCATGACAAACAGTGACCGAGCTAACGAGCAGGTACGGTGAGGACAGAAACAGATAGCTGCTAATCAGTGCTAACATCAAATAAAACAGATGTAAAAGTGTTGTTGGATGGTCTGTTCGTCCAATAAAGCGCACACACAGATTATCTGTCTGATATTTACATGAACAAATCTCCAAAAGGCTCCAACAGCACAAACACGGCCCAGAGGTTACGTTCAGTGACTGAGTTAGCTGAGGGGACACCTAGCAGACAGCTAGCAGCTCCCAGCTGTCACTCAAAGAGGCCCCGCCCCTAATGCTGCATCACTGTAAGCCTTAATATAATGTAAACAGGTGAGCTGTATAAAGATTCTCCCCGTACAGTTGTCATGAAGAGAGAAATGAGCTATAGAGACCCAAACTGTTTTTTGTACCAGGCTGTAAACATGTTTATTTCTGCTGTAAAGTTTAACATGGGGCTCTATGGGGACTGACTCACTGCTGGAGACAGCCTCAAGTGGACACCAGAGGAACTGCAGCTTTTTAATACTCCTGTGTTGGCTTCATTTTTCAGTCCAGGAGGCTGCAGCTTGGAGCAGTCTGGGTGTGTGTGTGTGCGTGTTTATGTGTGTATTTGTGCATGCGTGCATACAAGTGTAACAGTATGATTGCATGCATGTGTGTGTGTGTAATCCTATCTGCTTGTTATGCAGGGTATCATTACGTCCATATGGTAATCTCTCACACACACGCACACACACACACAGTGTTTCCTGAAGGTCAAACACATGG
>NW_027211691.1:26265000-26282500 GCF_022749685.1 Semicossyphus pulcher
CTTCTTTCCTGTTTTACATAAGGCTGAAAACTTTCATCTGAATGTCACCTACAGAGGCACTCCCTGATAACACCCCGGGGGCGGAGCCTAAAGTCCTGCGTCACACATAGCGTTTTGGGCCTGGTGAGCCTCATGTTCAACTCACGTCAGGTTTCTCGTCTCTTCTTTGATAAACTTTGATAAACTATCTGCACGGCTGCAACTACCACCAGACTTCCTGCAGATTTTCAAAGTAAAGTTACCAGACTGTTGATCAGTTCTCACACTGACCACCAGAACGTTACTCTGGAACACATGGACGACTACATTGAGCCAAAATATCTTCAAAATCTAGATATGTGGGGGGTGTCTTAATGATGTGACGCTGGTACTCCTATAGATTATTACTGTAGCCCAAACCTGATCAAAGTGTCACCATTAGGTTTGTTCTGTTAACCGGTCACAGAGTTTGGTTAGGTTCGGTTTAAACTAAAATAATACACAGTGGTCTCCAGGTGTAAGAGAAAGCTACATCCTGCCGAACCAGGTGACACACAGTGTTTGCAGGGAGTCTTTCTGGTCTAATTGGGGATTTCACGCTCGGTCCAAACCAGCTTTGAGCCTTCAGCTGACGGCTCAAGCTGCTGAACATGTACCAAGCTGAGGCTGGGCGACAGCCAGGACAAGAACGTGAAAACGTAAACTTCTGTCTAAAAACATCCAAGGTCAAAGGTCACGTCTCAGTAAATAATTCCACCTTTTCGAATGTGAACTATTTTTTCACACTGTCTCCAGCTCTTAACAAACATGTGAGTGAATGGTGGACCAAGACTTCAGGCGCCTGCCTGGTTGGTGACATCACAGATGATCATTCAGCGCATTACATTTCCATGTGTAAGAAGCTCTTACACCAAACTCAGAACTTGATGCAGGGCAGTTTTCCGGCTCTGTGGAGGTACAGCAGAGGTGTGATGAACCCGCTGATGATGCTAACAAACAGGCTAAGTAATATGATCTTCACAATGACCTGATATGATGCGTACAACAGTGTTGGGACCAGGATGAAGAGACTGAAGGACTGAGTGGTGATGAAGAACACCACGGTGATCATGATGACCTTAAAGGCCTTTCTCTTCATGCTGTTGAGACTCTCGCGGTCGCGCCCCCCATCGCCAGGCCCCGGCCGCTGCAGCACACAGAGCGCGCGGACGCCGCAGTACAACATGAGCAGCAGGAAGAAAAGGGATTTCGATATGAGCAGGTAGATCGCTGCCATGGAGGAAAGAGTGAGATAGTTCACAGTGCAGTCCAGCACAATCAGCAGCCAGTTGACAGTGCAGCATGCCAACCTGTAACGGAGTGGTTTGAACCTGTGGAGAGGAAACACATCTCTTTAGGAAGTGACAGATTAGTTCAGGAAGATCTTAAGATCTTACAGAGACACAAAGAACACAAACTAAAAAACATTCGTGGGTAGGAACTGCCTCGCCTGTTCACTTGGCTGTTTTTCAGAAGACCTCTAAAGTTAAGGGCTTTACTTTGATCTGTCAAGGACCAAATCGACATTTAACTCTGTAAAGTCACTCGAAACTTTGGCCCATACAGATTTAATCAGTCCTGTCTGATGTTTTCTTGAGTTACCTGAGGAAGACTGTGGGATGCACCACTGCCAGGTAGCGTTCCAGGCAGATGCAGCCCTGGAAGATGGGGCGTGAAAACAACATGATCTGTATCATAAAATAAATCAAGAGAAACCAAACGTACTGCGCCAGCCTCAGAGCCGAGTGAAGTAACGTGTAAAAAGACAAGACGCAAAAAAGGATCTCAGCGACAGCCAGATTGAGGGCAAAGAACTCTGAGGCCACGGCTCCATGCCCTCCAACAACGATCTGGTACAGCACGTAAATGTTTGCAGGCAGACCAACCAAAAAGTTGCTGGAGAACAAGACTGTTAGTCCGTAGAAGTAAGTATCGTAGTCAAACGTAAGGGTGGAGTTGGCTTCGGACAGATTCATCTTCACACAGTTTTGTGGAACCTGCAGAAGTAAAAACAGAGTTTTTGGATCAAGTCAAAGAGACTGTTCAGTCTGAGACCCCGACATAAACAGGATCATTGGAATATAAGTGAAGCTTTGATTAAAACTGTTGCATTCACTGAGCATGCTCAGGAGACACGACACATGGAGACTCAACTCTGCTGGTGTGGGCTTTCAAACAAAGCATCTACAGGTACAGGTGTATCCCCCTCATTCGCCCACCTGTGTGTTCTTCATCACATGATCATCTGAATCAGTCCGTTTTGGCGTCACATGAATCAAACCTCGTGGAGGCTCTACATTGGAACCGAATTTTACATCCACCACTGATAAGTGACTTCTGTCCTGTTTCACATGAATACAGAAAGCTCTGCGATCGTCATGGAGGGCTTTTTCACAGGCGTCGAGCATTTCTTCTGCTGCTGCTTGTTGTCTATGTGTGTCATTTTAATTCCTAGACGATAAACATTAATGGCACGACACCTCCTGATTCACTAAGTTTAACCATGTGTTCGCTCAGAGAAAGATCCTCTGCACAGAGATAAAAGGTTCCTGCTAATAAAACTGTCCACACCTCGGTTTCCAGCCTGGTGTTGCATCTAAACATCCATCCCCTCTTGGTTTGAGGATCTCCTGTTTGTAATTCGGCCTTTTTGTTTCACCACAAACTCAGTTTAAACTGGACCCACCTGTTGATTTGCATGGTGGGCAGTGAGTGGAGTCTTAGTGTACATCTGGCGTATTCAAAACAAGCAGAAAGGAGACATGGATATGGTTTCTGTGAATGGCTGTGGGTTGAGGGTACGGCCACATTTGCATCACAATTATTTCCAGAAAGTAATTTGTCTGTGGAATTTTACAAACAGAACAGCAGCTGGAGCAGGACGAGATGTATCCGAGCCCAGAGGATCCCAGATCGTGAAAATAAATGAAGGAATCAGACAATATTAACGTCATGCTTCATGGGTCACTGCTGGGTCAGGTCGTCATTTAACCTCTATGCAGATGATGCTCTGTTTTATAGAGTAGCTATTCATCAGGGCAACCAATCAAAACTGTATGGCGTGACATTCTGCCATGTGTCAAAGTGTAAAATGGCATTTAGCGTGAGCAATTTTCACGACATCATGGGCAGGAGTAAAATACATTTACACCTGTACAGCACCTCGAGGTATTGGGTGGAGTTAAAATATCAGAGACCGATATTTAAAAACTTTTTGAATGAGAGAGAACACACCAAGAGAGCCTTAAAGCTACAGTACCTTGGTAAACAGTCTGCCTCTGTATTGGACAACATGGAGTATGGTTTCTATTAAAATTGTTATAATTCATCGTACACTTCTGATTCAAACTCGCTGAAGCTAAACTGATGAAAGCAGGTGTGTGTGTGAGTCCAGCTTACCTTCAGCTCGTCTTCACCTGAAGCATCTCAGTGAAAAAGCATCATGTGGCTGCTTGTTCTTGTCTCCAATGATCATCTGTCTACCATCGGGCGGTAATCAGAGAAGGTCCGAGTCAACTCCCTCCTGCTTGATTTGCATGACTGATGTAGTTTGGTGGAACGATGTCGATGCTACATGACTCAGCATTTTCACATAACCTTCTCATTGTCAAAGAAAACACATCTTTAAGTCTTTAAAAAATAAACAGCAGTTGTAAGAAAAGAGCAAACCGTGAATCTTTAGCTTGTATGTATGCTGTCTCATTCTGGAACAAGCTAGCTCATTTGCTGGTTTGGCAAGCTATTTCAGGTTAGCTAAAGTGGCCAGCATGCTTGGTAGCTAGCTAGCTACCAACTAGCTAGCTTCCCGACCCCAATAGCTCACCCACCAGTTTGTTGACTTACTAAAGCAAATGAAGAATAAATAAGCTCGAGTGACAGCTGCTAACTGGAACATGTTTAACAGAAGTGGTATTCAACATTGTGACCTGTTGTTGTCACAGTCACACGTCACACATCCACAGCTGGAGTCTGAAACTTACTCTGATGATGTGTGGTCGTCTGATGTCTGTCAAACAAATCTGTGTGGAAGGTGTTTTATTCGTTATCAAAGTAAAGCGACTGTTTCAATCTAATGGAGATGTTTCTCCTGCTGCTCAGCTGTCTTCAACTTCAATGAGACTCAGCCAAAGAACACAGATCGTTACGTGTCCCTGATTTATTACTTTGATAATGACTGTAAACGAGTTACTAGTTATTCACGTTTGATAAAATGGTATTGAACGTCCAACCTAAGCTGCACTAACCACATGAGGTCCATCCATCAGCACACAACTTGAACAACACTGCAGTAAATCGTGTTTCTGGTCTATGTTTGTGTGTATGTCTTGGCCGTTTAGTTCCATTATGTCCCAATAGAGAATATAAACAAAGAATTTAATAATAAGAAGGAGGATCAGTTTAAAGTACAGTACATCCACAGGCTTAGTGGTGAGGACACATAGCAGACGACCACCATGTCCCGTTTGATTCAGCAAGGGGCTTATGTAGCATGTTACACTCTCATTCCCCTCACCATGTGTCCTGTCTGCAACTCTACTGTCTCTCTCAAACACACTTTACTTCCAAACACATGAGTAAGATTAACATCCTACTGCTAGAATCTGTGGAAGGGTGACTCAGACACAGTGGTATGATAAGCTAAAGGCAAACATGCTGCTCCAAAGGCAATGCTAAGAGCTGATGTTCCAATGATCTGTACTAAATGCAAAGTACAGCTGAGGCTCATGGGAATGTCTTTAGTTCTGAGGCTTTGGTCATGAACCAAACTAAAGGACCAATTAAAAGTTTGGCTGGATGATTGCAACTGGCTAAAAGTCAGAGGATCACCAAAGTAACCACAAATGTCCTGAGGAGAACACTTAAGGTTTGAATCACGAAGATCTCAGTTTTGTTCTCTTTGGCGGCACCTTGTGGTGATTAACGGTAACTGCAGGCGCACACGTCCCAGATATCCAGACAGTGCTGCATGTGTGACGTCCACGGTCGGCTCCGGTTGTAACTGTAACTTTTCGCTTCTTGTTGAAGTTGTATCTGTAGTCATCCATCTTTTCTTTGTTTGTTCAGCCATAGTAGATTACTGTTTACTCACAACACTTGCAGAGAGCGGAAAAGCAGCCGCTTAGCTCCGCCTACCCTCTCTGGCAGACCAACCACTGCTGGCTGATGGAAAACGCATCACTAACTGGGCGCCGCCACAGACACCCAGCCCATAATAATACTATATACTGCAGATGTAAAGGCTTTCATCAGTGGGCCACAGGCTCAGTCACCATGAGTTACCTCACTCAGAGAGAGAGAGAGACTTACAGACATTTATTTACATGAACATCTTCATGATTGTATCTTTACAGCAGATTTAAAGGTGATCCATGTCGTAGTTATTGAGTTACTTTAGACCGAAGCTTGGAACGGAGCCGCCACGAGCAGGAAAAAAATCACAACTAAAACATAAATGCCTTCCTTTGAAAGATTTAGTGGTGTGTACACACACGCACGCACACACACGCACACACACACACACACACACACGCACGCACACACACACACGCACACACGCACGCACACACACATTCTGGTCTGGTTGTGGATTTTGTGAGTGTGACTGTGTGTTTAAGTGCGTGAGAGGTGGAAACTTTGGCAAATGGATTGTGTGTGTTTTGGATAGAAGAGTTGCCCATATGGAGAAAAACTGGGGCAAAAGTTGATGAAGAGTGTGTTTGTGTGTATCAGCGTGTGTAACAGCAGCTGTGTTCCAGGTGTGGAGCAGGACAGTAACCTCCTGGGAGCAGGGAGCTGTTCAGGAGCAGCAGACAGTGTTATAACTCCCACTGATGAAAACAGCCAAATATGATTTCATAGTTTGTGGAGACTTCAATCCCAAACCTCGGGCCTGTGAGAGCCTGAGTGAAGGCGACACTGACACTTTCAATACGGCTGGTGAGAAGAAACCAGAAGAATGACAGAGATAAATCACCCTCAGACCCCATCACAGATGAACTGATGTCTTCCTTCCCCTCAGACTGACTCATCTACTCTAACTGCTGCTTATTATTCCCAATGTTTTCAACTGCATGCATAGATGTGGAACAACTGGTAGCTAAAGGTGTAGGAGGACAGATGGTATGATATGAAGAGTATGATGTTTCAATGGAAAACTGAATTATCTCTTGCAAATCAAATATAAGTTAACATTAATGATTGGGCTGACGTCGTCCAAAGTGACGTACAAGTGAGGCACACTCCAAGAGACATGACACAGCGTGAGATAGAAACAGAGATGAGGGCGCATGAAGAAAGAGATAACCACCAAGAATCATCTAAACACAAACGTGAGCTCGGTAACTCATTCCAGCATTCTCATTACAGACGTCAGGAGGAAGTTACAGACGTCAGGAGGAAGTTACAGGAGTCAGGAGAAAGTTACATGAGTCAGGAGGAAGTGACATGAGTCAGGAGGAAGTTACAGACGTCAGGAGGAAGTTACATGAGTCAGGAGGAAGTTACAGGAGTCAGGAGAAAGTTACATGAGTCAGGAGGAAGTGACATGAGTCAGGAGGAAGTTACAGACGTCAGGAGAAAGTTACATGAGTCAGGAGGAAGTTACATGAGTCAGGAGAAAGTTACAGACGTCAGGAGAAAGTTACATGAGTCAGGAGGAAGTTACAGACGTCAGGAGGAAGTTACATGAGTCAGGAGAAAGTTACATGAGTCAGGAGGAAGTTACATGAGTCAGGAGGAAGTTACATGAGTCAGGAGAAAGTTACAGACGTCAGGAGGAAGTGACATGAGTCAGGAGGAAGTTACAGACGTCAGGAGAAAGTTACATGAGTCAGGAGGAAGTTACATGAGTCAGGAGAAAGTTACAGACGTCATGGGAAAGTTACATGAGTCAGGAGGAAGTTACATGAGTCAGGAGAAAGTTACATGAGTCAGGAGGAAGTTACATGAGTCAGGAGGAAGTTACATGAGTCAGGAGAAAGTTACAGACGTCAGGAGGAAGTGACATGAGTCAGGAGGAAGTTACATGAGCCAGGAGAAAGTTACATGAGTCAGGAGAAAGTTACAGACGTCAGGAGGAAGTTACAGGAGTCAGGAGGAAGTTACATGAGTCAGGAGAAAGTTACATGAGTCAGGAGAAAGTTACAGACGTCAGGAGGAAGTTACAGACGTCAGGAGGAAGTTACAGGAGTCAGGAGGAAGTTACAGACGTCAGGAGGAAGTTACAGACGTCAGGAGGAAGTGACATGAGTCAGGAGGAAGTTACATGAGTCAGGAGAAAGTTACAGACGTCAGGAGAAAGTTACATGAGTCAGGAGAAAGTTACAGACGTCAGGAGGAAGTTACAGGAGTCAGGAGGAAGTTACATGAGTCAGGAGAAAGTTACATGAGTCAGGAGAAAGTTACAGACGTCAGGAGGAAGTGACATGAGTCAGGAGGAAGTTACAGACGTCAGGAGGAAGTTACATGAGTCAGGAGGAAGTTACAGACGTCAGGAGAAAGTTACATGAGTCAGGAGGAAGTTACAGGAGTCAGGAGGAAGTTACATGAGTCAGGAGGAAGTTACAGGAGTCAGGAGGAAGTTACATGAGTCAGGAGAAAGTTACATGAGTCAGGAGAAAGTTACAGACGTCAGGAGGAAGTGACATGAGTCAGGAGGAAGTTACAGACGTCAGGAGGAAGTTACATGAGTCAGGAGAAAGTTACAGACGTCAGGAGAAAGTTACATGAGTCAGGAGGAAGTTACAGACGTCAGGAGGAAGTTACATGAGTCAGGAGGAAGTTACAGACGTCAGGAGGAAGTTACATGAGTCAGGAGAAAGTTACAGACGTCAGGAGAAAGTTACATGAGTCAGGAGGAAGTTACAGACGTCAGGAGGAAGTTACAGGAGTCAGGAGAAAGTTACATGAGTCAGGAGAAAGTTACAGACGTCAGGAGAAAGTTACATGAGTCAGGAGGAAGTTACAGACGTCAGGAGGAAGTTACATGAGTCAGGAGAAAGTTACATGAGTCAGGAGGAAGTTACAGACGTCAGGAGGAAGTTACAGGAGTCAGGAGAAAGTTACATGAGTCAGGAGGAAGTTACAGACGTCAGGAGAAAGTTACATGAGTCAGGAGGAAGTTACAGACGTCAGGAGGAAGTTACATGAGTCAGGAGAAAGTTACAGACGTCAGGAGAAAGTTACATGAGTCAGGAGGAAGTTACAGACGTCAGGAGGAAGTTACAGGAGTCAGGAGAAAGTTACATGAGTCAGGAGAAAGTTACAGACGTCAGGAGAAAGTTACATGAGTCAGGAGGAAGTTACAGACGTCAGGAGGAAGTTACAGGAGTCAGGAGAAAGTTACATGAGTCAGGAGGAAGTTACAGGAGTCAGGAGAAAGTTACAGACGTCAGGAGGAAGTTACATGAGTCAGGAGGAAGTTACATGAGTCAGGAGAAAGTTACAGACGTCAGGAGGAAGTTACAGACGTCAGGAGGAAGTTACATGAGTCAGGAGGAAGTTACATGAGTCAGGAGGAAGTTACATGAGTCAGGAGAAAGTTACAGACGTCAGGAGAAAGTTACATGAGTCAGGAGAAAGTTACATGAGTCAGGAGGAAGTTACATGAGTCAGGAGAAAGTTACAGACGTCAGGAGGAAGTTACAGGAGTCAGGAGGAAGTTACATGAGTCAGGAGAAAGTTACATGAGTCAGGAGAAAGTTACAGACGTCAGGAGGAAGTGACATGAGTCAGGAGGAAGTTACAGACGTCAGGAGGAAGTTACATGAGTCAGGAGAAAGTTACAGACGTCAGGAGGAAGTGACATGAGTCAGGAGGAAGTTACAGACGTCAGGAGGAAGTTACATGAGTCAGGAGAAAGTTACAGACGTCAGGAGGAAGTGATATGAGTCAGGAGGAAGTTACATGAGTCAGGAGAAAGTTACAGACGTCAGGAGGAAGTGACATGAGTCAGGAGGAAGTTACATGAGTCAGGAGGAAGTTACATGAGTCAGGAGAAAGTTACAGACGTCAGGAGGAAGTGACATGAGTCAGGAGGAAGTTACATGAGCCAGGAGAAAGTTACATGAGTCAGGAGAAAGTTACAGACGTCAGGAGGAAGTGACATGAGTCAGGAGGAAGTTACAGACGTCAGGAGGAAGTTACATGAGTCAGGAGAAAGTTACAGACGTCAGGAGGAAGTGACAGGAGTCAGGAGGAAGTTACAGGCGTCAGGAGGAAGGTAGAGGAGTCAGGAGGAAGTTACAGGAGTCAGGAGGAAGTGACAGGAGTCAGGAGGAAGTTACAGACGTCAGGAGGAAGTTACAGAAGTCAGGAGGAAGTTACAGACGTCAGGAGGAAGTTACCGGAGTCAGGAGGAAGTTACAGACGTCAGGAGGAAGTTACAGGAGTCAGGAGGAAGTTACCGGAGTCAAGAGGAAGTTACAGGAGTCAGGAGAAAGTTACAGGAGTCAGGAGGAAGTTACAGGAGTCAGAAGGAGTCTGAAGGAAATAACAGGAGACCCAGAGTGTCACAGGGGTCTGACGTCAGGAGGAAGTGACATGAGTCAGGAGGAAGTGACATGAGTCAGGAGGAAGTTACAGACGTCAGGAGGAAGTTACATGAGTCAGGAGGAAGTTACATGAGTCAGGAGAAAGTTACATGAGTCAGGAGAAAGTTACAGACGTCAGGAGGAAGTGACATGAGTCAGGAGGAAGTTACAGGAGTCAGGAGGAAGTTACATGAGTCAGGAGGAAGTTACATGAGTCAGGAGGAAGTTACAGACGTCAGGAGGAAGTTACCGGAGTCAGGAGGAAGTTACAGACGTCAGGAGGAAGTTACAGGAGTCAGGAGGAAGTTACCGGAGTCTGGAGGAAGTTACAGGAGTCAGGAGGAAGTTACAGGAGTCAGGAGAAAGTTACATGAGTCAGGAGGAAGTTACAGGAGTCAGAAGGAGTCTGAAGGAAAAAACAGGAGACCCAGAGTGTCACAGGGGTCTGAAGGAAGTTACAGAGGGTAGTAGGATGAGGCAGCTGGGAGTTACAGGAGTCAGATGAGATTTTATCTCCCCTGCGTTAAGGATCCATGAACCGCTAAATGATGAGGATGTAGTTGGTTATATTTTGGCTGTGATCATAACTGCCGATGTCTCTGAATATCTAATATCCAGATCTATACTGCTTTATAAAGTCTACAGAATTTTACACTTTAAAACAGATGAGCCAATGTCTACCAAGACGGTTTTTCAGGACACATTCTCACTTTTAGTATTTTAGATTCTGTTTCTTTAAGCACTTAAATTAAAATCTACAGACATCAGAGAGAGAGAAGTGGAAATACATTTTTAATGTGATCTAAATTTTAAAGGAAGGCCTTGGGGCCAAACGAGGGCCAGCGGATGGATGAGGGGAGGGAGGACGAGGTGAAAGAGAGGGTGAGAGGTCTTTGATACAAATCCCTGCTTAAAGATGAGCGTGCTGGAGTCCACCGAGAGCGAAGTCATATACTCATAAAGTTGGCATGAACTCTGCGCTGATCCAGGTTTTATGAAGGATAAAGCTGGTTTAGAAGTGTTTAGGGTTCAAACTGATTTTTACGGAGGCTTTGGCGTTTCATCACAGGTCTGCTGCCTGCCAGAAGACTCTCCATCATATCTCAACCTAAGCAGGCTGAAACAACATGGAATATAAACGAGGAGAAAACCTGCAGATCCATCCAGTCACTGCAGGGTCACTACAAAACAAACATGTAGCAACGTTTGATAAATGATGCACATACAGTAACCCGTAGTGTGGAAGGAAGTATGCTATTTTACATTTCTACACTAATAAACCAAACGCAGAGCAAGCTCAACCTCACCACAGCAGCCAATGACAGAGAAGCAGGCGTAACATGATGTGCACTTCAGGTCGATGGTTCGAGGTGTCATCATCAGCTTTACTGGGCGATGTGATGACGGAACCTTGTTGGGCATCATCCTGTTTGTACCACAGTCACTTACGTATGTATGTATTACGTATATGTTCATGCTTTTTGCATTTAAATATATCGCTGTGAACATATCCTGTATAACAACATGGCTGACACCCTCTCTATCGCCCCCTGCTGACTGGCTGCAGTATAGCTCCTGAAGCCCGCCTCCTCCATGTTAACAGATGCCCTGTCATCCCCACGCTCTCTTCGCCCATTTCCGCCACTATCCGCTGTCTCTGTAAAATAAAGACAAATACCAAGTGTCCCATTGCTGTCGTCTTACAAGTCCACTCGAAGTCCGAGGTAGGGAAAACCAAAACAACTTTATTCCACAGGCGTCACAAGTCGGTTAACCCACTGAATCTTCTTTGCTGGATAACATAAAACTTAACAGGACAGGACACAGTATAAAAACCGTGTGACCCAACAGTTAGCCTAGCCTCCACTCGATGCCACAGCTTCAGCTTCACAGGAGTACGCCAGGGTGCGCTCTCTTAAAGTGACAGTACGTATTTATCAAAAAAATGAATGAAATAGGCTAAAGTCAGGTATAATAAAAACATACAGATTGATTATTAGTTTACCTCTAATGTTCAAAGATTCTAGCTTTATATACAAATGTTCACATGTTCACAACAGGATACAAGCGTCAATATCTGCCTCAGACCAACACAGGAAGCTGCTCTGCGGCAGATACGACATTATGTGACTGTGTAAAACAAATGACAGAAATAGAACCGGCTTCGTGACACGAATACATGAATGGAAGAGTGATTTATTTAAATGGGTCTGGGCTGAAAATTTCAGGCTGCACAAAAAATTCAGAGCTCTGAAACTTTATCTGCAGGCGATCTGGGAAAATGCTTTGCATAAAAGATAATACAGCATTTAGGAAACATACGTACGTATGGACACACACACACACACACACACACACACACACACACACACACACACATCATAACCTCTGTTCACCTCCTGACCAGTCAAAGATCTGCATCAACTATTAATGAGTCAGGAAAAATAGAAAGACACGAAGACAAAACATGTTATAGGAGAGGCGGAGAGGAAACAATGATGGGAGGAAAGGAGACAAGGACACAGGAGGAGATGCAAAGAGGACAGGAATCAAGGAGAGGAAGAAGAGGGAGGACGAGGAGGAGGAGGAGGAGCGCGAACAGGAACGAGAGAGACGACAAGGAGAGACGAGGAGGAGAGGAGCTGCAGTGATTTTTATGAATGAGAGTGAAGCTGTAAAGGTTTATTACACCAGAAAAAGACAGTGGGTTTTCCATTCGTCAGCCCCCCTTCGCACGCACGCACGCACGCACACACACCTTGGCTCTGTTCCCTGGACTGCAGAAGTTTCCAGATAGCAGACAAATCCCTGCTGTGCTCCAGTTGTTTCAACCTGTGCTTGTATATTAAGCCTGTGCAGGTGTGTGTGTGTGTGTGTGTGTGTGTGTGTGTGTGTGTGTGTGTGCGTGTGTGTGTGCGTGTGTGTGTGTGTGTGTGTGTGTGTGTGTGTGTGTGAAACATTCCTCAGGTAACAGCGATCTGTGGGCTGCTTCATCCTTTATGAGTCCATAAGCAGCAAAGTTCAGCCTCAGTTCAGTTTGTTTCCTCGGTCGCCGTGAACCTGAGGTCGCGCTCAGACTGCAGGAAGAAGATCTGACTCACTGTTCACTTGTTTATCTCAGCTGACGTTTGGATCACAACCAAAAATACACACTGGAGGCACGGCGTCTTGTTTTTTTAATGCTAAATTAAATGGAGGCTGCAGTCTCCAGAGTGAGTAAAGCTGCAGTTCCTCTGGTGTCCACTTGAGGCTGTCTCCAGCAGTGAGTCAGTCCCCATAGAGCCCCATGTTAAACTTTACAGCAGAAATAAACATGTTTACAGCCTGGTACAAAAAACAGTTTGGGTCTCTATAGCTCATTTCTCTCTTCATGACAACTGTACGGGGAGAATCTTTATACAGCTCACCTGTTTACATTATATTAAGGCTTAAAGTGATGCAGCATTAGGGGCGTGGCCTCTTTGAGTGACAGCTGGGAGCTGCTAGCTGTCTGCTAGGTGTCCCCTCAGCTAACTCAGTCACTGAACGTAACCTCTGGGCCGTGTTTGTGCTGTTGGAGCCTTTTGGAGATTTGTTCATGTAAATATCAGACAGATAATCTGTGTGTGCGCTTTATTGGACGAACAGACCGTCCAACACGTCTCACACACTGTTTATACACTCTTTACATTTTATTTATATGTTAGCACTGATTAGCAGCTATCTGTGTGTGTGCTCACCGTACCTGCTCGTTAGCTCGTTCACTGTTTGTCATTAGGGTTTACTAATCCCTTGCTCCTGTCCAGCTCCGCCCTCTCGTCCAAATATGGTCCAAGAAAAAACATGATGACAACCAAACTGCCAAACTTCAAACTGTAGTCCACAAACTGACGGGTGACATCACCTGTTACTGCAGTCTGACATTCTTTACAGGGAACGTGTGATGTCTTATTTTAGCCCCCTTGAACTCAACTCACCAGCACACTGAATACAGCTGAGCTAACATAGCATGCTAACTGCTAACTAAGATATTGATAGCATTTGGTAACTGAGCATTCAGTGAGCAGAAAAATGGTTCATCTTCAGATGCTTCTGATTCTGGCTCAGACGACTCAAACATGTAAAGTTACACGACCCTGATTGTAACATGCAGCATGGTTGTGGGAGGAGTCAGGGAGATGTCAATCAAAAGTTATTGGCCACGCCCACACAGACTTGAGAAATGGTTCAAACTGCAAAATTAATTTCCTTAAAGTTGTGAATGTTTCCTGTCACTCAGATTTGTGTAGGTTAATGAGACTCTAAACTTTGACATCTTGAATGTAATCTTACTTTATCATGATACATTCAAGGATTTAAAGGAGTTAGCTTGTTGCTAACTTGTTGCTAAACATGGGACACATGTGAGTCGTGTTTCCAGATTCAAACAGCCAGCCTCCTCTTGTTTGATCTCTCATTTCAACACTTTGTGGTATTTTAGCTCGTTAGCAGCGGCTCATCCACACAGCTCAGCTCCTGAACGTCCAAAAATAACATCTGAAACAGCAGCGGATGTCCACATATGTTCTCTCTGTCTTTTGTTCGAAACTCCTCCTGATTATTATCCGTCTGTTTATCTCTCGGGTGTCACCGTTTAATTGGACCCCCTCCTCCTCCCCCTCCGTCCCCATGGGAAAGTATGCAGACACATTTTGATTTGATTATGGCTCACAAACCAAACTATGCTCAGACACATTCCAGCTTCCACAAACAGACAATGTGAGGAAACTGCAGAGCAAGGCAGCGCTGCGCACGGCCGGGTTTTAAGGGTTCGATTCCCTCTGCGGTTCAAACATGCACCACATGATCTTTCACACATGTTCCGTGGGATGCTTCACCTCCAGATGTGTCTGACTGTTTCAGGTCGAGCTCTCGCTGCCAAATCATTTAATGAACCAATCAATTCACTTCCTGCACTCTCTCCTGCAGCGTGCAGCTGATGCACAGACGCCCTCTGCAGGCTGGAGGAGTCACTGCACCAAACTGCAACAATCCAACATGGTTCCTGTTTGTTTACTGAAGATTGAAGCAGAGCAAAGAAGCCGGAGGCAGAAGGAAGGAAGCCACTAAAGGATCAGCAGTGTCTGATCGCATGTTCTTCTTCTCTGATCCCTTCTTATTGTGGGTTCTAAACACCAGCTCCCAGCATGCATCACAACTCCTGCATACTTCGATTTGACAGCGAAGGGTTAGACAGGAGTTTATTTTTTATTCGTTCTTTCTTTAAACTTAAAAACTTCCCAAGGAGCAGGAGGGAGTTCAGCACCGTGCTACAGAGCGAGAAGCCTGTCCAGAGGAGGAGGCGGGTGACGAGAGAAGGAGAGAGAAAGAAGAAGAAGAAGAAGAAGAGGAAGACTCTCCCTCTCTCTGATCACAAATAAAAATCACAACAAGGAGACTGTGTGAATCATCCTGTTTGTGTCCCCGAATGACCTGTGTGTGTGTGTGTGTGTGTGTGTGTGTGTGTGTGTAACAGATGTTTGTGGTCACACACACACGCACACACAGACAGGACAGTGGGTTTGATGGACAAAAAGTGAATGTAAACGCTCCTTCTGTGCTCCTTCTCTTGCCCTCCTCCTCTCCCCCCCTCTCCTCCTTCTGCTCTCCTCCTCCTCCTCTCCTCCTCCTCCCGCCCTCCTCCTCCTCTCCTCCTCACCTCCTCCCTCCCTGTGTTTGGGTGCACAGAGAGACGAGCTCTGCTTGTTTTCACTGATTGATCGGCCAATCAGGGAACGTCTTTAATAACAAACAAACGACTCTTTCTTGTCCTCTGGATCATTCTGGAACATTCTGGAACATTTCCACAGAGTGGCTCCTGTGTGAGACTCCTCACTCTCGTGTCTTCATCAGGCTCTGAGCACAGTTTAAAGACCTTCCTGAAGCTTTGAAATCCAGAGGAAAACAATGAAAGACAGAAGTTCAGCTCACGGCCACACAGGAGGAGCCTGCTGCTTTTCTGAAATATCAGCCCAACAGGTAAACATGCTAAATCTGATTTGACTCTGTTTGCAAAGACTCTGCAGCGTACCTGGATTCTATCACACTCACCTCTCACACTTTCCCAGACGTCCCAGAGCTGCTTTCACTGACCGTCAGCTCTTCCAACTCATTATTTCCGTATATTAGCCTCCCCAGCTCCCTCACATCCTCCCACTCTGATTACTGTCGACAAAAACCCAAACATGCCTTTTCCACACAGTCACTCGGAGGTCACAGCTACGTCTGAGACATGTGACCTTTGCACGTTATTAATCTGGCTCGTTAAGGATTATAAAAGTCTAAAGAATGAAGCTGTGCGTCCTCATGAACCTGACGTGGTTACTGAAAGAGAAATGTTTCATCAGAAAAACAGCACGAACCAAAGTTCCTTCAGGTTCTGTGGAGACGGAGGTTTATAGTCCTCCACATCCAGCTCGCTGATGTGTTTCCTCCTTTGGTAAAACATGTTCATGTTTCTGCTCCAGCTTTGTCCTCTGCTGTTTTGATCCCTAAATTTTGTCCGTCACCATGTTGGTTTTCTGGAGCAGGAAGTGACCATATTTGGATGAGAGGGTGGAGCTGGAGAGGAGCGAGGGGTTAGCAAACTCTAAGCTATCGAAGCTAAACAGTTTGTGCCCGTGGCTATTTCATTAGCATTTAATAAGCTAGTGAACCATCATGTTTTCCCACAGAGTGAGATTCTATCTGTGGTGTTAGCTGACCACAGTCTCTAATGATCAGACTGAAGAGGCGCAGGGAGCTCATGGAACAGAACCTTTAGGCCGCGTGACCACATAGCTTTTTTCTACTGTTCCCAGTGAGGACGGAGCGTATGCAGCCGCCGAGACAAAGCGCTGCAGCTGCTCCGAGCGCTTCGAGTTGAAAATCTTTGAACTTTTCAGAAAGGCGCTGGTGTCATCACTGCCGCTTTGATCAGGCAACCAATCAGATGAGGCGCCACTCATCACCCTGGTAACCACCAAACATGGAGAAGCAACTTGTTTTGGTCGTTTCTGTCACAAGAGGGAAGCACAGTAGTGGGAGCAGATCGGCCGGACACTGAATGTAGCTGGTGAATGTTGTGCTTTTATTGCCCTACGACTTGTTAGCTTGTTGTTAGCTTGTTGGTAGCTTGTTGGTAGCTTGTTGTAAGCTTGTTGTTAGCTTGTTGTAAGCTTGTTGTTGGCTTGTTGTTGGCTTTTTGTTGGCTTGTTGTTGGCTTTTTGTTGGCTTGTTGTTGGCTTGTTGTTAACTTGTTGTTAACTTGTTGTAAGCTTTTTGTTAGCTTGTTGTTAGCTTGTTGTTAACTTGTTGTAAGCTTGTTGTTAGCTTGTTGTTAACTTGTTGTAAGCTTGTTGTAAGCTTGTTGTTAGCCTGTTGTTAACTTGTTGTTAGCTTGTTGTTAGCTTGTTGTTAGCTTGTTGTAAGCTTTTTGTTAGCTTGTTGTTAACTTGTTGTTAGCTTGTTGTAAGCTTTTTGTTAGCTTGTTGTTAGCTTGTTGTTAGCTTGTTGTAAGCTTGTTGTTAACTTGTTGTTAGCTTGTTGTAAGCTTTTTGTTAGCTTGTTGTTAGCTTGTTGTTAGCTTGTTGTAAGCTTGTTGTTAACTTGTTGTTAGCTTGTTGTAAGCTTGTTGTTAGCTTGTTGTTAGCTTGTTAGCGCTCTGTGGGCACGGGGCTTGTATGTATTTGAGGAGCGTGCTGGTGTTACTGGTCTGCTCCCAGTCCGAGCCTGTGGATGTGTAAGAAGCGGGGCAGAGCTCTGTCAGATCTCCCCGGATCAATAAAGTTTTAACGAGCAGCTGTTCCTCCCTCTCCCTGCTGCTGTTGGCTGACGGCCTGCAATCACAGCGCGACCTCTGACCTCTGACCGGGTCAGTAATCAGACAGGAGAGTCGAGAAGCAGGGCGGGAACACACCCTGAACTCTGGACAACGTTAGCGTGATTAATAACCC
>NW_027211691.1:26287500-26292500 GCF_022749685.1 Semicossyphus pulcher
ACATCCGAATACTTTTGGGATAAAATAAAAGACTGGTTCAAAAACACACAGATGGACAGGAGGGTCTTCACAGGCAGCTAGGAGGAGGAGTAAATCCTTCGTTGAGTCCAGCAGATGATAAGAGATATTAGTCGCAGGAGACGGCAGCCGGCTGGAGCAGCTCCTCCTCTAATTGAGTTTCAAGAGAGAGAAAGACAAATGTGCTCGGGCCATCATTCTTTCAGCAGCCAGTAATCACCGGTGGAAACAAAACCCCTGGAATTACAGGGATTCAAAGGCTCTCATAAAAACACTGAGACAAACCAGGAGGAATTCCTGCCAGAGAAACGCTCGTCAGTCATTTCTGAAACAAGCTCAGACACTGGAGGAAGCAGGGTCACGCTGCAGAGCTCAGGATGGCAGGAGTGAAGCAGGAATACTTCATGTTAAAGGTCACAGTTGGATTTTCATAATGAAGTGTCCGACAGCAACCCTGTCTGCTGAAGAGCACCTTTATAGTAAATCCTACAAAGTTTGACACCAAACTGAAGGTTGTTCAGGTTTGTTTCATGGTGAATTTCAGGTTTGGTTTGGTACTCGGTTCTTTTGAACTTCAACCAAGAGCCTAATGTTTAAATCTGAATCAGTCTGAAGGTGACGGTAGAGGTGATTGTAGGTATTACTTGAAGGTTTTGCAGATTCTCTTGATAAGAACACTGAGGCTCAGGTTAACGGTCAGAAATAGCTTGCATGTGGAAGTGTCTGTTGATGGCAGTCAAGAGTTTACAGAAGCATACAGTGTAGACTTTGACTGGTGTTAATAAGGACACAATCTGAGGAACATTATAACTTAATTAGGAATGTCGTTCTTCAGCTGTATTTCCCTTTAACGTGTTCTGTATCATTAACTCCGTCTCTTTAGATCTGATCTTTGGAATGACATCATCGGTTACTTCATTTATGACAGCTCACTGTTTCACTGTGAAGGTTGGGGAATGGAGCTAAAGAAGACGCGCCTTAAATCTGCAATTGTTCCACCGGCCAGCGGGGGCGGCTCTATAGAAGTCTATGAGAACATGCTCCTCCTCCTCTCCTGATGTATTCCCTCAGTAAACATGTTCCTAATGAGTTTATGGTCTCAGTCTCTAGTTTCAAGTCTTCTTCAACACGGCATGATGTTCATTTAGTCACTGATGCTCCCATTGAGAGTCACACAGACCAGGCAGAGGGGAGGGGTTAGGGCGGTGTCCTCTTGTCCAAATATGGTCACTTTTAGAAACAAACCTCCCCCTTAGGAGACGTAGACTCAGCAGGAAGTGACACCATATATTAAGTAATTAGCTCAAAGGCTTAAATTCACTGTGCAGGCTACGTTGAGTAATTTTGTCATTTAAGGGTATAAAAACACAGATTAGTCAAACTTATCAAAGATCCTCCTGTGATCACATCTCGTCTCCTGCTAACAGTCTGCAGCGTCCTGTCACATTTATATATGAACCGAGCTGCGACTAAGTGAAATGTGTCTGCGCTATAGGAAAATGCACGTAAATGATTTATTACATATTATTGTGAAGTTCCAAAAAAACAGCAGAAGTTATCCTCGGTGCTCTCCTTGTTAGGTCACTCTGTGCTTTCTAAGCAGAAGTCATTTAGTTTTGGGTCATCTGTGATTTCTATCCCGAGTGATGGATCTTCCACTGAGGAGCAGACTGATAACATCCCTCAACAGTGAGCTCGCCTAATTTCTAAAGCAGCGTTTAAAGGGAGTTATGACTCAAAGAGGGGGCCCACAGCGTTTATCTACATGTGTGTTTTCTCCTCACTTTAATTCTTTGAAGCTTCTTGTTGGGTCTGATACAAAAAAACCCCGTCTGTCTTCCAAACTACACCCGCAGTAGAGTTACAAGGAGCCCTCCCCGCTGACTCAGCAGTCCCTGTGATAACACAGCGAGTCATTGTTTGACAGATGAAGACGATTTATCTGGTGAAGAAGTAGACGCTGGGTGGGTGTCTTCCAGACCACCTTAGACCCCCGAGGGGACGGACGGAGCTTTGCTGACGTCATTTGTATCAGGAACAGACGACCTCCTCTCTGTTTACAGTGAAATGATGTGATCAGTGATCAACGCTGATGCTGCAGGGAGAGCAGCACCAAATATCTAGAAATAAGAACAGCATTCGTCCTCTGCAGGGAATGATGGCTCCAAAACTAGTGCAGCAACACTCTGAGTTCTGATGAAGACCCAGAGATAAAAAGATCAATGACTGAAATATTGATTCTGATTAATGCTGTTTTAGCCGTGTTAGGGCAGGCGTCTGTCAGCATGAATGATATTAGGTGGTTGAAAATGCTACATGTGCAGGTATCATTCAGCTAAACAGGAAGAAGTGAAACATGTTGCAGACTCTTGCCGATACTGTCACTGTCATAAAAAATCAATGAGTGAGGGGCAGTGAGGGAGACATGCCCGGACTTGTTTACTGCACCTACTACAGAGACATCAGTGATCACAGACCGACTCTTTTTATCGTGCGTGCGTCCATGAATATGTGAGTTAGTTTTGCTCTCATGTTTATGTTACTCTCTTCTAGCGTCGGCTTTGGCCGCGAGTGTATTTTTGTTTGATGTCGTTAAGTCGGTAAAAGGAGAATGTGAGCTAACTGTTAGCTGGTTAAGAGCTGTGAAAGTTGTTTAACTTCTGTTCATCAGCTCGAGTTTCTGAGACTGTTTACTCTTTATTTGTATATTGTTGATAACTTTGTGCCGGCAGTGCGCGTACACTCGCGCTGAGTTAATGTGGTAGCATTATGTCAAGCTTTGTTAGGGAGTCATCAAGCGTTTAGGCAGAATTAAAGCGTTGTTTTACTGGCGGAAAATATCGGCAGAAAAATGACATATCTGCTGATGCTGATAACGTGCTGATAATATCGTGCATCCCCAGACATGGCCACTAAAGAGTAAAATACTGACTCTTTCACTCTGGAGTTAGTCAAGCATTAAGTCAGTGCCATCATATCAACCAGTGGTTCAAGTTATGGGCTTCACTCTGAAACTATAATAACACCATCACTCATCTTCTTGAGAATGTGTATTATCTTGGACACCTCATTTTTGAATGAAACAGACATCAGTTATTCCCCACAGCTCCACATTCATCCAGCCAGCCCACCAATCATCCACACCAGAAATATATTTCCCCCGAGCTCTGTTAAGCTG
This sequence comes from Semicossyphus pulcher, assembly GCF_022749685.1. Lineage (NCBI taxonomy): Eukaryota > Metazoa > Chordata > Actinopteri > Labriformes > Labridae > Semicossyphus > Semicossyphus pulcher. The sequence goes on from NW_027211691.1 coordinate 26,290,697, forward strand.
TCAGCTTGTGGCCTATCTGCTTATGTGGAACAGTGGAGGTTAGGTCTACGTGACCTGGAGGAAGCCTCAAGTCTGTCAACATGACTTTTAATCCAGCCTATCCTGAAACAAAGCCCGACATTATTCAGCATATGTTCAGAAGAATCCAGTGTGTCAAAGTGTCACAGAAGGTTTCCTCCCCTCATAAATGATATCATCCATCGCCTGTGTGTCTGTAGGGGTGTAAATATTGACTGTCCTCCTTCTTCTCTGATGAATTTCTCCCCATGCGACTGTTAAACGCTGAGTATGAAGATAGAGAAACCTGACCTTTACTCAGGAAGGTTGAGCTTTTTGAGCACCTTTGGAAACGTGTGCATGAAGAGCACCTGTAACATGACCAGTGCGTGTTTGTTCTCCACTTCCTGTTACATGTTCTAATAGGATTTAAGAGCACATTTGGTCAGTGCCCCAGGTTAAGATAAATGACGTGACATGGGGCTCAGAGGAAGAGTCCGTCGTCCTCTAATCGGTAGGTTGGTGGTTCGATCCCCAGCTCCTCCAGCCTACATGTAGAAGTGTCATTGGGTAAGATAGTGAACCCTACATTGTTGCTGAAGGCAAAGCCTTGGGTATGAATGTGTGTGACATATTGGTTCTAAGTTAGTGAATGAATGTGTGAAAGGGTGAATGCTGACATGAAGTATAAAGCACTCTGAGGGGTCAGAAGAGCAGATCAGTGCATTTCCATTCACACCATGTGACATCTACATGTGGCTGCTCACATGGCACAAAGCAGCTAACGCTACATTTGACCTCTTCCCCAGGGGCCTTCCAAGGTCCTAAGGGTTGCATAACTGAACATGACTTGGTATGGGGCCTACATTTAGCCAGAATAGCTTGATGTCAGGTTCATCATTAACTTTGGACCAATGGCAACAAAGGACTTTGTGTCCTCCAAATATGACATCGAGGTTGCCCGCTGTGGCAACAAAGTTTCATCCCCATTCTGCAAGCCGACGTATCTTTACGCTTGTTGAGCAGGAGGAGCAGACACACTTGTACAGAAACTGGACACAACATGTAGTGGATGTGAAACAAGCCTCCATGACCCTTCATGACGTGATATAATTTGTCATAACCTGCCATGACCTGAAATGACCTGATATCACCTGCCATAACTGCCTTGATTTGAAATGACATACCACGTCCTGCCACGTCCTGCCCAACCTGCCACGTCCTGCCACGTCCTGCGATGTCCTGCGATGTCCTGCAACGTCCTGCCACGTCCTGCCCAACCTGCCACGTCCTGCCCAACCTGCCACGTCCTGCCACGTCCTGCCACGAGCTGCCACGAGCTGCCACGTCCTGCCCAACCTGCTATGTCCTGCCACGTCCTGCGATGTCCTGCCACGTCCTGCGATGTCCTGCGATGTCCTGCGATGTCCTGCCACGTCCTGCCACGAGCTGCCACGTCCTGCCACGAGCTGCCACGTCCTGCTCAACCTGCTATGTCCTGCCTGTCCTGCGATGTCCGGCCACGTCCTGCCACGTCCTGCCCAACCTGCTAGGTCCTGCCACGTCCTGCCCTGCCTGCCACGTCCTGCGATGTCCTGCCACGTCCTGCCACATCCTGCGACGTCCTGCCACGTCCTGCCACGTCCTGCGATGTCCTGCCACGTCCTGCGATGTCCTGCCACATCCTGCCCAACCTGCTAGGTCCTGCCACGTCCTGCCCTGCCTGCCACGTCCTGCGATGTCCTGCCACGTCCTGCCCAACCTGCTAGGTCCTGCCACGTCCTGCCCTGCCTGCCACGTCCTGCGA
>NW_027211691.1:26297500-26305000 GCF_022749685.1 Semicossyphus pulcher
AGGAGGCGGAGCCCAGGACGGAGCCTGAGGACTGATTCTCATATCTGATTGGATGAAAGGTAGATAGCATGCTCGCTAACCCGCCGGCTAATCAGAGTGTTTGTTTTTACTTTGGAGAGAAAGAGAGAGAGGGAGGGAAAAAGGAAAGACAGAAAGAGAGTACGTGATTCATTTTACTTCCACACACACACACACACACACACACACACACACACACACACACACACACACACACAGGCCATATGTCCTGTTGCTTTGTTCTCAGCACACACACACACATACACACAGTGATGAGGCCTGGAGCAGTGTGTTATTGTAACACGCTCAGTTGTGTAACGTGTGAGCAGTGACTAATGTGTTTTTAATCCATATGGAGGGACAGTTTGATGAGCAGCCACGACACACACACACACACACACACACACACACACATACACACAGCAGGTGGTCTCTTCAGGTGCATTCTTTAACCAGCTGTGTCTCTGCACACGCCGTTCACACACAGCTCTGACGATAGCTGCTCAGCTGTCTAATGATGCGTTCAGGTGATTTAGTCAGCAGGAAACAGTCAGCAGGATGTGAAAGAGAGAGAGCAGAGTTCATCACATGAAGGAGCATCATCTGTACTTTCCAACTGTTCGGGGGACGTTTAAAGACGTCTGACAGGTAAAACCTTTGTCTTTAAACTCAGGAGGCATTCAAGGCACCAGAACCAGACAGGAAGGAGGGGCGTAAGAGCCATGGGAGGGAGTGTGTGTGTGTGTGTGTGTGTGTGTGTGTGTGTGTGTGTGTGTGTGTGTGTGTGTGTGTGGACACTGGCTGACCTGTGGGTCAGAGAAGACTTCCTGGATGTTGTTGATTGGTCCTACGGGAACACCTGAGCCCTCAAACCTCCTCAGCCAATCAGCTGTCGTCTCCTGCAGAAACCTGACACATCAGCAGAAATGTATCTATATTTGTAAACAATAAAACAACCAATGAGAGGCCAGCTCATTTTCTCATAGACTTCTTTACAGTCAGACTTCTTGTGACCTGTGCAGTCGCCCTCTGCTGGACATTTATAGTAATGCAGGTTTAAAGCTACGTCTACTTATATACAGCCTGTGATTAAAACTGTCTCCAACAGATTACAGGTTAGCTCTTACTACTGTGTGTGTGTGTGTGTGTGTGTGTGTGTGTGTGTGTGTGTGTGTGTACCTCTGTGACAGCGTGCGTAGCAGCTGTTTGCGGTTTTGGACTCTCAGCTGGTTTGTTTTGTATTGGGACTCGTGTGTGAGCTCCATCAGCTCCAGAACCTGCAAACACACACACAGAACATATATTCAATATTCATATAAAATCTTGTGTTTCTGTCACAGCTGAAATCTTTGGATCCAAACCTCCAAATGTGGGAAGAATTCAAAGGCTTCAGCGACATCTAGTGGTGAGGCTGCAGACTGCAACCGCCTGATAACTGCTTACTGCACCTACGGACAAACATGGCCCTCTCTGGAGCCAGAGCTTTGTTTGTCCTCTCTGGGCTACTGTAGAAACATGGCTGACGGCGTGGAAGAGGACCTGCTTCCTGTGCTGATATAAAGGCTCCGAAAACACACAGATTCTAATTTTCAGGTGATTATATATTAACGGAAACATACATATCCCCAGCCCACACACTGGACCTCTAAAGCAGCGTTTCAGCTCCCCTAGTGGTACTTTGGAGAACAGCAGGGGTTAGTTTGGATTTTTCTTTGAATCATTAAGAAAATATCGGTCATCCATCCATCATCTATACCGCTTATCGTGTTCAGGGTCGCGTGTGGGCGGGAGCCTATCCCAGCTGTCACTGGGCGAGAGGAGGGGTTACTTTACTTTTGTTAACTGTCAAATATGCATCAAACACAATCAACTGTGTGTTCGACGTTAACGTCTTCTGTTTAATTCTGCAGCGAAACAGCTGAAAAACCAGCAGAAAAACAATGAAACAAAGTGGAAACTGAGCCGACAGTATCAGGAAGCATGCAACTTCTCCCCAGACCTGCTGCTTTTTTGGGGGAGAAATTAGCCAACAGCTGCCTGAAGCAGAGCACCTCATGATGTGATTTTAAGTTACGAGGTTTCTGTTTAGTAACTCAGACACTGATCGCAGCGCAGCGCTGAATTCTACCTCTTCATAATGCCAAGGAAAGGCGAGGCAGCTTCACTGACTCGACTTTATTTTGACTTTATGCCGTGTCCTTTATGCCGAGGAATACTCAAATAAAGTCTCTTTCGAGTATCGGACACAGCTGCTCTGTGGAGTCATGTGGACTGGCCCAGCGTACAGCTGAATACACCTTAAACAAAATACTGATCACAATATTGAACTAAAATCAATCAGAATGATCACCTGTGGAGGTGAAGAGACTCACCTGGCACACTTTGACAAACTGCTTGTCGTTGCCTGCAGCCACGACTACGTGTCCGTCTTTGGTTTTGAAGCCCTGAAACAGACGAGACGACTTTCAGACAAACTCAGGACGTTTTTTATTCTCACAAAAAACAACAAAGAAGAAAAAAGTGACCGAAAGGATTCAGAGAAAAATCAACAGGAAGCTCTGGAACCAGGTCCCCGGGAAAACTGAGACGTGTCAAAGATAACAAGCAAAGAAAGAAACGAATACAGTTTATGTGTTTTCATCATGTGACATGGGTCAGCACCGACGACACAGCAACACGACGGGCTTCTTCAGCGCTGCTTTGCTTGGTTTGGTTTTTTAGGAGGGCACTTGTTGGACCATGAAACTTCAGCCTGCTTCAGAGTTTCCTGTTTCGGAATCAGCACTTTGTGTGAAAGTATTCATCTCTTTGTAACCTTCAGCGAGAGTCGTCATTAGTTTATTTCTGCCCACTGTCGTGATCCCTTACATTACAGGATGTATCATAAAGTCACTGTGGATCTCATGCTGGTCCTGGAGTCACTTGGTACCTGCGGTGTCTCCCACATGAACTCATATCAATAATAGCCGTCGTGTCCCGCCGTCGTTTTACACGCGGCGGCTGAGATCGGACTGAACGTCCACAGGGATTCAAGTCGCTCTTACTGAGTCGACTGTTCTCGGCAGGTATATGTGACACTTGCTCTGATCAAATAAAAGGCTCTGGGTGTTGGGGGCTGATAACAGAGTCCCACATCAGTTTTAAAATAAGTTCAATAAGCAGAAGCACCCTGAGGAGACCTGTTTTAAGGCCCGCTGTCGGAGGGAGACCTCTTTATCTTTGGTCTGTTCTTCCTCTGAATCCCCCCCCAGTCATCTTTCCTCTCTTCCTGCCTAATTTTCTTCTTCCTCTTTCTGCACTTTCTCCTCCTCGTCCTCCCTCTCTCACAATTGCTTGTAATAAAAACTGGTCGCCACATGAAAGGAGGGTAAGAACTGCTGTCTCACATCACAACGCACACACGCAGCAGTGACCACATCCCACTGCTGTGTGTGTGTGCATTCAGACCACTAACCCTTTAGTCACACTGCACTCAGCGCTCCACTCCGAACGCGCCTCGCTTTCATCCCTGGCCTCAGGGAGTTGTGGGTAACGCAGTCCACCAGGGGACTACGATGGGACGTTCAACCACAAAACCCCAAACAGCCCTCAGAGAGGACGGGTGGCGCAGCCGGGTCGCAGCAGGGCGACTTCTGCCCCCTGCTGGCTGCACCTCAAATCCAAACCACATCGACCCCAAACAAAAGTGTCGAAGAGCTAAAGCCTCTGAACTCGACGTTTCAGTTATCTGCAGCTCTACGCAGCTGTTTAGCATCACTCTGCTTTTTTAGCTCACTTCCCGTCTGGTTCAGCCTCTGAGCTTCCAACATAAACAGCAGACACACACAGGTAGAGACCAGCTGGTGAACATGGTGGAGCATTTAGCAGCTACAGAGACCAATGGAGGATACCAAAAACAGAGCCAAAAGAGAGTGAATATTGGACCGATGTTGCTCTGTAACTGCTGAAAGTAGGAATAAGTTTGCTAACATGTAAGCATCATAATCTTTAAAGTGTGTGTCATGAAATGATTTTTTCTGCAGCCACCAAGTGGACAGAATGGTGTAAAAAAATAAGATAAAGAACGTTTCAATGAACCTTAATAAAACAGAAAATACAAAGGACCAAGAGCAGAGCCCTGTGGAACGCCACAAGCCATTACTGTCATATGTGAGACGCTCATGTTGCTCTGTAACTGCTGGCTGTGCTGAATGACAGTCTGAACTCCTAATTAGCAGCTAATATATCTTAGCTGAGCGTCTGCTAGCTTGCTGTACAGCCCGAGAGGGGAAAAAAAAGATGAATTCAAAAAAACTGTAATATGAAAGAATATATATTGTCTCTCTTTATATTGTTATCATACATTCCACACTGTGTAGACATCGTTTTCAGATTTTGACACTATGATACAATCAATATGTAAAACTGATGAAGCAGATAAATAAACGTTTCTTTGTTAAACACCAGTTTATTTTGTATCTGGACATTCGAACCGAACCATAACATCTGTTGACGTGCAGCTGCAGTGCAAAGCACTTTCTTTCCAATGATCAGAATATTAGTGAAGTGCATCTTTCCTGACTGCAGTGAATCTCTCGCGTCTCTTCGCTGACACGCCGGATGTCTCAGTTTGGGGCGATGGAAATTGAATCGTCTCAGAAATCAGTTGTGAACTCTGAAAGCGTCGGCGGTGACTTCTTCGGCTCTAGTATCTCCCTCGCAAAGCCGCAACCACAAAACACCAATAATCCTGTTGTTTCAACTGCCATGATCTCTGAAGAACCCGTCTCCCCTGCTTTCATCTTCAGGGCCCGGGGGACAGAGTGCGGCATTGTGGGTAAAGTGGTTCACACGAGGATTAGAACCGAGCGTCGGACAATAACGCTCGGGCTGGTGAGAGACGACAACCACAAGAATGGAGCCGCTGCCGTCGCGTTCACGCCGAGCAGATGCAGCGAAACATCAGGAGGAGCTGACAGTTTATCAGCGTGTGTGTGTGTGTGTGTGTGTGTGTGTGTGTGTGTGTGTGTGTGTGTGTGTGCGTGTGTGCGTGTGATGTTACATGTGAGTCATGAACCTCCATAATAACACAGTAACATCTCGGTTCCCTCGGGCTCAGAGTAATGTGAAGCAGACTCAGGTTGGATCCAGTCTGAGTGTTAAAAGTCTCCGTTACTCCATCGCACTCTGTCTCCTGAACATAACGGGTTCTTTTACTGCACTTGTTGGCTTAAACAAGAACATGAAACAGAATGTTAAACTACGTCTTGGTCCTCATGCTAACTGAGTTCACACTGTCTCTGTGTATCGGACATGTGACACTGAGTGTCGAGGAAAACAACAGCAGATTTGTTTTGTTCAGAACCTTCAGTCGTGTGCAAGAAAGGTGTTAAATAAATAAGTCGTCTGTGATTAAGTTAATAAAACTTCAGAAATAATATCAACATCCTTCAAACCTCCATCGTCCAGGTGAAATACAGAGTCAGTTCCCGTTTGTAAGAGATGATCCGTATACATCAATCAATCAATCAAATTTTATTTGTATAGCGCCAAATCATAACCAGGGTTATCTCGAGACACTTTACAGACAGAGCAGGTCTAGACCGACTCTTTGTTTTGTTACTTAAAGTGAGGCCCAACATGAATCACCATGAGCAGCACTTAGCAACATTCGGCACATTGGCAGAACAACTTCCTTTTAACAGGCAGAAACCTCGAGCAGAACCAGACTCATGTTGAACATCTGAAGAGACTGGATGGGCCGAACATGGGAGAGAAGGAGATGCAGGATAGAGACAGGCAGAGAGAGCAACAACAACATATGTCCTTGTTACAAGAACAACAACAGATACATACATGTAGACGAGACCTTCGGCTCCGTAAACACGGCAGCCACAGAACATGATGATGAACAGGATACTAACACGACACCAAGCTGCACTACTTTCACTGTTTCCTGTGTGGTTCCCTTTGGGTTCCATCTCCTCGCGCTTTTATTGTGAAATATCCAGGCGTGCTTTTGGTGCCGTGCAGAAAGGAGATAATTCACGTTTTAACGACGCCACAGAGAAGACGAGGGATCCAAAAATGTGTTTTATTTGAGTCTTTTGGTTTAAATGAACTCGAATGTGATGAGGAAGAGGAATCAGCAGGAATGCATGAGGAGGGTCAAACACCAGGTTTTATCTGTCTCTAAATGTCGATGAGAATCATTCAAATAAAACATGGATTTTAAGGCCGTGTGAAATATTGTGGATTCATCAGGATAAAAAATGAAAGAGTTACACGTCGACTGAAATTCTCCATCAGCAGTGAAGTTACAGTTTCATGAGAATGACGGAGTTACTGTGGACAGGACATGTTTCACTGGAGAGGTCCCAGCACAATCAGGAGATCATCCAGGAGGAAACATGCTGACGTATCTCATCAACAAGAATTCAGACGTTTGTGCCGAATGTAGAGAGACTCCTGCAGACGAATCCCAGGACAGATCTGCTCACGGCAGACTTCAACCAGTCTTTGATTTCTACCATGTGAACAACACGGACGGAAACGCAGAATCTGATCAAAACTGAATTTCAATAAATGTTGTCTCTCTTTCTAAAAGCACCATAAAGCTCCAGGTCAGCAAGGTCGAGCTCCTCCAACACCAGCACAACGTTCCCACAGAAAGACTTCATTATATTCATCATACATACGTTTATTTCTACTTAAAGGCCGACGCCATCCACAAAGAGAGTCTCCCCTGGCTCTGCTGCTGTTAACGATGCTGCGACGCCTCCTGTTTAACGTCCACTCACGCAGGTTTGGTGCAAAAACAAGAATCGCATGGTTAAACTCTCTCTGAGGACTAAATGTGTTTCATGAAGTCCTCACTGAAGCCGTAACGCTCTCGTCATGTTCTCCAACAGAAAAACAAAGACATAAAGAGGTTCGGTCGGAGCAGGGCGACGCTGCTGATTTGTGAGGAGATAATGAGGAAATCACTTCCAGAGAGGAAACAGGGTGACACAGCAGCATTAAAACATCCAGAGTGACTGACACTAATGCGCTCTAATCGTTTTATAATTGTCTCTGATTCCCTTCAACCCTGACGTCAACAAGTTCTGCTCCCCATCACCAACACCTCCCACTGATACACCTCCCACTACAACGCTCACAGGCAGGGCTGAGACATGCACTGTGTAAAAAGATGGCCGACATGACGGCTCAAACCCTCTCTGTCGCCCCCTGCTGCCTGGCTGCAGTATAGCTCATAAAGCCCGCCTCCTCCATGTTAACAGATGGGACATGAGTCAAACTATAAAATCAAAATACACGTCAAATACATTTTTCTCAAACATGGTTTCTGTCATTATAGTTAGTTCTTATCCTGCTGATTTATGTCCAAGTGTTCATTTTTCTCACAAGTTTACTTTTAATCAGTTATTTGATGCTATAAAAAGAGGGTGTGGCCTCATGATTGACAGCTCTGTTGACAAATGGGGCTCCTGCAGTGTTCTG
>NW_027211691.1:26310000-26362500 GCF_022749685.1 Semicossyphus pulcher
CAGAGGAACTGCAGCTTTGGGACGTCTGCTTTGGCTTCATTTCTTTCCGTTAGAGACAGACATATTTGTTCTTTTTAAATATATTCTTACTTTATTATTACTTTTGTTTTGGTGCAGAGATTGTTTTTAATTATTATTTTTTTACACTTTTATATATTCATTTTTTGTAAACGCCTGCCTGCCTTTTTCTGTTTTTGAGGAATGCTAAATCTTTCTCCTGAGACATTATAATGTACAAACTGTCGTTAATTAAGTTCATATAAAAAACATTAAAAACAGATTTCTTCCTCATGTTTTGGCACCTTACAGATGCACTATCGCCACCTACTGGCCTGCAGACGTGTGTTGTTAAAACGAATGTAGTTGCTGAACAGACGATAGAAATCCCTCTACAGGGAGCTGAACACACACACGTGGAAGAAGACACACGAATGATGTATAATTGCTTTTGTGCACGTTCCACAGATTCACTAAATGAGTAAATAATTAGGTCACACGCCTCGACAAGACGTGATCTAAATTCAAACAGCCTGCAGAGAGGAAACAGAGCCGACAGAGCGCAGAGGGAACAGCAGCACAGCCCGTCTTTACTGTGGAGTCCAGCGACATCTAGTGGCTCAGTCAGGGAACTGCACGATGTCCCACATTAATAATCATTGGACCAGAGCGCACACGAAATGAGCTCTTTACACCACAGAACCAGAAGAACTGGGTTTGTGGTTGTTGTTTATCCTTCCTCTGATTTGTGTTGTACTACTGTGGCTCTCTCTCTCCTCCTGTAGACGTGCTCCCATGTCTGATGAAGCAGCATCCCAGCCGGAAATGTTTTGTTCTCAGAACGTTCTGAGAACGTGACGTGCAATGTTCTGGTAATGTTTTAAGCCAGAAGTTTTTATTTGGTTCCCAGAATGTTCCTTTTATTAGCAGGAGAACGTTCAAGGCTCTGAAAACATCTTCAGAACGTTGCAGTGAGAATGTTCAAATCACGTTTCAGGAACGTTTTAGAAATCACGTTGTGATAGTTCAGGCCGAACTAACTTCCTGCAAACATCCTCAGAGTGCTGCAGTCAGCATGTTCTTTGTTTTTATGTCACATTGAGCAAATGTTTTATAGAAGGCGCTGTGACGTCCCACGCCTCGAGAACATCCTGAAAAGATCTTCAGCATGTTGACGTTAGAACGTTTTGTCTTCGTTTAAGTTTTAACGTTACAAGAACTTTATTTGAAATGATAAACATCCTTAAAACGTTCTTTGCATATGAGATTAAAACGTTTTCTTACAAACGTAATTAGAACTTGTAGGTGATGTTAGCCGATGCTATGGGAACGTTCCTGCTAGCTGGGACGTTACCTAAACAGGCGTAATGCTGAGTGAGAGAGGCAGCTGTGGGTGCAGTCAGAGAGCCGGTCGGTACCTGAGATGGAGCAGTAGATGAGCTGTGGATTCGCTCTGCTCAGCTGCTCGTATCCTAAACCCAGCTCAGGTAGCTTCCCCGGCAGGTAGTTTTCAATCAGCACGTCAGAGACTCCTGCCAGCTGACACACACACACACGCACACACACACACGTTAATATATATAAAAAATTAACCTGCGACAGAATTGTATCCTAAGAGTTTGCGGTGTGGAGTGAGCTGTACCTCCTGGATGATGTTCACTCCTCTGGGATGCTTCAGGTCCACAGCAATACTCTGAAATGAGACACAGAGGCTGTGAGAATAACATGACACTGACAGTGTGTTTCCTAAAGAGCTGTCACCTCAAATATGAATCAGATCTGTTTCTATATAAACATTTATGTCCTAGAAAAAGGACCTGCAGTAACTTCAGACCAAGCTGCAGCCTCCACCAACACAGCTGCAGCTCCTCCTGTGACTTTCCGACACACTTGCCTTTTTGTTTCGGTTGACGCTGAGGAAATAGACGCTCTCTGCTCCCACAAACGGAGGCCCCCATGCTCTGGTGTCATCACCTGCACCTGTGCCACAAAACAACTCCCACAATGCTTTGCTCACACACACTGAAGTGCACTATGAAGCAGGTGGGGTAAAGTGAGGTGTAAAGAATCTCACCTGGTCTCTCCACTTTGATGACCTCAGCTCCCAGGTCTCCCAGGATCATGGTGGCAAAGGGACCAGCCAGAACTCTGCAGACATGAGAACACTTCCATCAGAGGGCTTTATCTCTGACCCTGGGGCACAGGGAATACATAACATTACTGCAGTATTCAGACAGACTTACCTTGTCAGGTCTAAAACTCTGACGCCCTCCAGTGGTCGCAGGTTTTCTCCTGTGGACATTTAAATGGACATTCAGCTGTGTTTGTCTTTATTAGTTTAATGAACAGGGAGAGAACACATTCATAAACATGTAAATAAGTTAAACCATGAGTGCTGGACAGATGATATAAGATTCAAGTTACTGAGAACATTTATAAACATGCAGGAAAAGAATATAAATGTCGGTAAAACACATCATACAGGACATCATTACGCTACGCTGTCAGCTCCTGTTTCAAACACAGAAGAAAAATGTGAAAAACTAAGTGCTGTGTGGCATAAAAAGTAATGCTTTAATATTTTATGATTTACAACTACTATCAAGGCACGCGTCTCCCTTTTCATGAGGCAGCACTGGTCAATCATGCAGCTCCAATTTATAAATGATTAACTGTTTAACACTGACTGCTGCTAAACTGTCACTCATGAATCAGTTCGACTTTGCCCAACAAATCTAATTTTAATTTACTATATCCACTAACCATGAACTTGCATTCATGTGGTGTTCGAATAATCGGAAAAATTTGTTTCCAAATAACGAAACTCAAATGAAAGCTCTTTCAAGTCGGGAAAACAACTCGTCAGACAAAATAAAGGTAAGCCGACTTACAGTGCGAACAAAAGTAAATGTTGGCTTTATGGTCAAAACGTTGTATTAGTTCCCTTAATGGGTATCAGTCTTTGCCTCTTTTTAAATGTTTAAATGTTATTAGGTAGTAATCATTGTTTTCTTTCCTAGAAGAGTGACCTCGTTCAGTTTTGAGGAATAAACAAAACACGTTTAACGTCCTTGTTGCCTCTATACAACAACCACTTAACCTCAACGTTTTATCAACGCGGCAAAGAGAAATATCCGGGGAGCACCTGAATGCACCATAATCCCAGCGACAACATTAAACAGGACGTTTGGCTAACACTAGCCAGCTAACTTTAGCTCAGTACCTGTTTGTGTGTGTGACAGCCACCGTCCGCCGACCGGAAATCTAACCGGATGATTCCTCTGTGGCGATGAAGTGAAGCCAAGCGGACAGAGAGCCGAAAAACGGCTTTTCAACACTCTGAGGGGAGCCGACATCTTTCTACCTGTTAGCATTAAACTACACGACACTCACCGCAACGCGACTTCCGGGAGTCGCTTTCAAAATAAAAGTAAGGATGAACTTAAAAAGCAACGACTTTCAGCTCTCGTCAGATCTTTGGGATCAATTATCTTTAACTAAATAACGTTTAGTTATAATATTTATCTTCTTCAGGTTTGAACAGGTCGTTTAACACTGATTATTCTAAGTGACATCATTTATCTTTTCAGATTGCGTATCTGCAGTCTGTCAGAGATCAGCTGTGCCTCTCTGGCCCTATAAAATAAAACAGAGGTGTGTGGAAAATGATTTGACAGTATTTATTGTTTATTTCCATATACAAAAAGATACAATTGTAATAACCCTTCTTTTTCTACAGTGATTTTATTTTCTCAGTAACTGACTTGCTGTTCGTGTGTGCGTGTGTGTGCGTGAGTGTGCGTGTGCGTGTGCGTGTGTGCGTGCGTGTGCGTGCGTGCGTGTGTGTGTGTGTGTGTGTGTGTGTGTGTGTGTGTGTGTGTGTGTGTGTGCGTGTGTGTGTGTGGGGACTGGAACTACATTCATTCAGACAATAATGATCCTGGCACTGGGTGGAGAGGAAGATAGAGATAGAAATAGAGAAATACAATAGACACACACACGCACACACACACGCGCACACCAAGCAGTTTTTCTCTACAAACCACCACATTAAAAAAATCCTAACAGGGGGTTTTCATCTGAGAGCAAATGAAACGTCTATGTTACAGTGATCGTTGCTTCTCAAAATGAAAATAAAAAAATAAAAGTACCAACTGGAACCTTTGAACAGCATCACGACAGGATGGACAGTACCTGGGCGGGGGGATTTTATTTTCTTCCTGCCGGGGCAGACTGCTTCCTCCTGCCGTACATATAGTATATTTATATATTTTAAAAGACTCAGTGAAACACAGCTTCGCCCACACTTCTGCGCTCAAAAACACGGGTTGGTTTAGTTTTTTACAGTAATGAAAACCAGTTCTCAGCTTGTAGACAGTCACACATATTCTTCTTCTTTATAGCATATCTGTTCAATCAGCAGTCTCTGTTCTACAGCTGAGCTACAACAGTGAAACATAAGATACAAGATTTACATTTCACACCGTCATCACCTTCATCCTCACCATCCTGCAGGAGGAGGATGGAGGTCTGTAAAGATGGCCGCCTCTGTTTGACATCTGACAACAGGAGCTGAACCGTGTTCAAAGATTTAATGTTCCTTCAGTTCAGGTTTTTTTTCTGCTCAAAGAGAAGATGATCTGGTTTCACTGAGTTTATCCTGTCTGCACGAGATCGATCAGACTGAAGCTGTGAAATGAGAGGAAAGACTTCTAAGATCATTCTTTATTGATTCAGAAGTTTGTAGTGATTCAGCGTTTGTTGTTTTTCTTTGTGACGTTAGTCTGACCAGAACAGCATGTTTGACAGATCTAAATTATTAGATCAACATCTAAAAAAGTTCAAATCAAGATACTTGATTGAAGACAATCGTTTTATTGCTTCATTAGGTCCCATCAACTTCATTGTTTGTGTGTCTTTAAGCAGATTTTTAAATGAGGATGTTTCTCATCAGAGAGGGTTCCTTAAACGTTTCACTGCAGCTCCATCAAATCAGTTGGTTAATATTTATCTCAGCAGAGCTGCAATTAAAAATCAGTTCAATCATTTCTTTTCTAAACCAAATGTGAAACCTTTGACACCACTGAGCACCTGGGACAGGCGGCCATCTTTACACACCTGTTCAGGAGGAAAGAGTCATGTGACCCCTGCAGTGTCACTGACCCCTCCTCCCTTCATCCCGGGGGAGAAACAGCAGCTACTTGTTTAAGATGGCTCCTTGAAAACATGCCTGGGAAGCCCCTGAGCAGAAACCTTGTTCCTTGATCGGACTTGAAGACAAACACCTTTTTTTATATCAAGATTTTGGAAAGTCCAGAAAACAAAACAAACACATGAAATGTTTGTTTTGTTTTTTAAATCAGATCTAACCCACGTCCAGACGTGGTTTCAAACGTGACTGCAATCAGATTTTTACTGATGCGTCTCAGACCGCGAAAATGTCAATGTGTCTGTAACATGTCTCCCAACTCGACACTCAACGACATCATCAAATGCAGAGCAATCTCGTAACACCTGATGACGAGAGCCTTTGGGAACGACGGCCAATTGTTCAGTAGCTTCAGGCGTAGCTAACGATTTGAGATAAGATAACAGGGCTTTCGTTTCAGTTTACTGAGATGCTAGAATAGAGTTTGGCTGCAGAGGTGGCGTCTACAACCGGGTTAATATCTCAACGTTTATGCAGAATCTGTTTCTGGAGACGAATAAAAAGCTTCATTGTTGTCAGATAACAGCCGAAACATTCCAGGGTGGCATTATGGATTATTAACTCCCCATACGGACTGTTTTCCTGCAAACAACCAAAGCCTGCTCCAACGTGAACGGACAAAACGAAAACAAAACCCCTCCGATGCCAAAAATCCCGTCCCACAACAGTGTGTTGTTGTGGTCAGATTGAAAAGGAGGCAGGAAGCTCTGCAGCAGCTGAGGAGGAACAAGGTTTCACAGAGTCAAAGGAAGCACTTTTCTGTCCCACAGAAGAACCGCCTCTTAAACTGACTGACGCTCATGTCGACTAAAACAACAAAGATTTCTAGATCAATCAACAAGTGGCCACTTCTTGGTTTCTACGTACAGGCTCGTTTTAGCCCAAAAACTCTTTACTGTTTGCTGGGTCCGTTATGTTTTAGTTTTACCATCTTATTGTTCATGCTGCGGCTATCTTTCTAGCTACAGTGTCGGCTAACTCTCTGATCACTGTCAGGTAGTAAGTCTGTTTGTGTAAAACATGCAGTGAAACACGGTTAGTTCAGCAGGAGGACCCGGAGACGACAGCTTTTTACACCATGAAGTGGAAACCAGGAAGTGTCACCATGTTGATTTTCATCCAGAGTGAAACATCCTCAGCTGTGGAGTCGTCTCTTTTCACACTCAGCATTTCACCCTTTTACACAGCGGCCATTTTCCTCTGACGTCACGTTCGGTCTGGAAAGCTCACATGCTGTTATGATGTCGTGCTCTTCAGTTTCTGGTTGCTAATGATGCAAACGTAGGAAATTGTTGTAACTGAAGAGGTGAAAATCCTGAGCCCGACCATGTTTCAAGTCGCAACAACTTCTCTGATAACTGATTAGCTACAGTTAGAGAAGAGCTAGCATTAGCATTCAACCAACTGTCATCTTGGATGACAGTTTGCTAAGAATTCTTATTGTGTAAAACTATTTCACAGAAACGTTAGCTAGGAATTGGGGAAATGCTACCTTTATACCACGGCTAACATGAGCATTCAATCCATTTGTAAGCTAGCAATTGGTTGAATGCTACTGCTACATAACAGCTAACATTAGCATCCACTCTATTTCTAGCTAGCATTACCATTAGCTAGGAATTTATATCTTGTAATGTTATCAAACAGTAATGTTAGCTAGCAATTGGTTGAATGCTAATGTTAGCTGTTGTTGACCAGTAGCTAATGGGTCAAACATGTTAATGTTGAAATATGTGATTGTGTCTCACCATTAAACTTTAAGTCGTTTCCAACTTTTACATGATTTACGACCTTGAACACAACAGTACGACATCATCGTGGCATTTGAGCTTCGACCCTTAGCGAGACATCAGAGGGAAATAGCCGCTGTGTGAACGGGGTGAATTAACTTATTTAGCTAGCTGTATATTTAGTCACCATACAGTTACTAAGGTAGCATTTATTCTTCAGAGGCTTTGCTATACAAGTGTTGCATGTTAGCCAACTTAAAGCTAACAGTACAAGCTAGCTCTGAGTATTTAACATGTACTGTAGTTAACGCAGGGTGGAAATGACCAGTTTTTGAGTATTTCTGTTGAATCACATTATGAGGGGGAATATCTGCTGTTATGGCACTTGGGTTAGTTAGAACAAGCACTTTAGCATTGTTAGCATTCTCCTCACTGGTCCCCCTCTTTTTGTTTTGGCTCCACTGACTTCACTGTAGGATGCTAACAATGCTAACAGTGTTTCTGATCTCTAAATGCTGAATGTAGAGTCAGTCAAATGTTTATTTAAGGTTTTGGTTACTTATCCATGCATGTGAAAATGAGCTCGTGTTTCTCATCCCGAAACCTGAACCATAATATTGCCCGAGTCTTCCCACCGTCGCTGACTACTGTCGCGCTCCTCGCACACTGTTTCTGCCCATGTGGCTTAAATGAGGTAATATGTTCCTGAAAACACCTGGAAACACCTGGATCTGAGTCAGCCTGAATCCCGACAGAGAGCGGCCGGTCAGCTTCGTCTGAGAAGGTTATTTGTCACGTAGAGATCACGCCCGGTGCAAAAATACATTTGGAATAATGATTCAGTCGATTATGGCAAGTAAGCAGGCCAAGATAAAGGTGGTTGATTTAATTTGCTTTCGTTTCAATCAGATATTCTAAATGTATTTTTATGCAAATATACTCTGGTGTGATAATAAGGAAATCAGGAGCTTTTACATTCACAGGAAGGACAGAAGGGAAGGAAAGAAGGAAGCTCCAGAGATGAAGTCAAATAAAGGCACGACACTGAAGAAATCAGAAAACTTCAATCACACGGGGCCGAAGAAAAGAAGCAGGAACTGGAAGACGAGAGAGAACAGGAAGTGAGATGAAGAGAAGGAAGAAGAAGGAACAAGAGGTTAAGGCGGTAAAAGGCAGCGAGACACAAAAAGACAAGCAGACAGGGAAGGACACAAGTGAGGAGAAGATGATGAAACAAAAGGACTGACAGCGAGAAGGTGAGGAGATGGAGAGAGGAAGAGGAAGGAAGGAGACGAGATGATAGAAGTAGTCCAGCTCAGTCCAGGTGCTTTTATGAAATCGGCAGTTCAGTTCAGTCTAAAAAACACTTTATTAACTATTTACAACGCAGAGGCTCGAGTCTCGCTGTGACCTGGTAGCTTTTATCTTCAATCAGTTTGTAGCTTTTATGTAAAAAAAAATCAGAGTAAAATAAAAAAACCAAGAATAAAAAATGTGACTACAAGTCGTCAAAGAAACAAACAACATAGAAACGGAACACGTAGAAAAGTCTCTGAGGTATTTCTGGTGTATTGAGGTGATCTGTGTTCATGAGCAGTATTGTTTCTTTTTTTTGTTTTTCTCTCAGCTTTTCTTTCTTTTTGTCCCACTCGTTTATTTTCGTTCCCGACGCTCCTCGAACGCCTCCTCTCGCGTCACTGACTTCGTACAAAGACAGAGAGTTGCATGTGTTCAATGCACCGAAAGTCAAATGAACATTAAAAACGGAATATACAGAAATCTTTGAATCATTATCATCATCATCACGGTGAGCAGCAGCAGCATCGTAGACATTCACTGTTAACACGTATGGCAACACAGAAGGGACAAAAACACACCAACAAACAAAACACACGTCGCTCCTGTTTTTGTTTCTTATTGTTTAAAGGATGATGGGACGTTCTGAGCTGGACCCGCGGTTTGGCCCCGCTTTAAGGAAAAACAAGAGAGACAAGAAGAGAGGTGAGGAGGGGACTGATGACCTTTGACCTCTGCTAACTTGCTAACTTTGACCTTTGTACGTTGGAAGCAACACTGCATGCTGTTTGTAAATGTTGGGATGTTTTTTTGAACTAATATAGACACAGGAAGAGGCGGGACTTAACGAAAACAACTACTATAAAGTCTGTGACTTCCTGTCTGTCACTTCCTGTTGGAGGCTCTCAGCTCAAAGCCCATTGGTTCCTTCTGATGACGGAAATCTTTAGGCTCACAGCTGCTCACTGAAGTCTTAACCAAACAAACAGGAGGATATAGTGCATTTGTTGGGGACTATTTTCAGTGGCGGATGAATCTGAGCTCTATGGCACAGAGGAAGATTATTAAAGTTAGAATCATCCCCGACATCAAATCTAAAAACAACCTGATGAACAGCAGTGACAAAAACATAAATCTGCAGAGCTGAAGCTTTGTGTGACATCTGCAGTGCTGCATCTCAAGCACAAGGTGGCGCTGTTAGCTATCAGAACTGTGGAGGTCAAAGGTCACACGTCCATCACTTACCTCCTGTTAAAACACAACCAGACTGAAAGCCTCAGACGTTCATCACAAACAGTAAAAAAACATATTTAACAAGAAAAAGCATCATGTGTCACATCATGTGACGGTTGTGTTCACATTGTACCACTCACACACACTCACACACACTCACACACACTCACGCACGCACGCACGCACACACGCACACACACACGCACACACACACACACGCACACACACGCACACACACACTCTCTCACTCACACACCGACCTGAAAGCATAAACCGCTCTATGCATTGAGGTCTCGCACCTTTTTCAGGGTCACATGTTCCCCCTTGTTTGGGCACCTTGCAAATTTACATATTCAGGATAGCCAACAGGCTTTGAGCACCCTCAGGGAAGCCCCTCCCATCTGCCATTGGTCCCGCCCCTTTCCCGACTGTATGGAAACCTTCGGCCGACGTCGGGTCACCTCGGATCCCCTCCCCCACCCCTCCAACCCCTGTGGACCTGGTTACCTGAGAAGTTTTATTCCCGAGCCAACCAAAATGCTGTGGTTGAGCGCCGTCAGCCAATCAAATCTCTGCATGCAAGACGTTTGCTTCCTGGTTCCTGAAAAGCAACCGCCTCAGACCTCTCTCCGTCTTCAACCTCCAGTCATGACAGTTGAACACAAGAAAGAGAGAAACCTTCAAAACAAACACTGTCCAGCCTGTCTTCGTTTTCCCGTCCTTCCTTCTGACCTCACTTCCTGTTTCCTGTCTGTTTGGATACAACCCGTTGGATCCGAAGGTTTGTCGTGTGTGAGTAGTAGCGCGTGGTCTCAGGAGGATAATCGCAAAGAAAAGGAGTCCGAGAGAAGGTAGAAAAACGAATGTTTGAAGGTTTGCTGTCGGTTGTGTTTTGTAACAGTCATCGCTTTCCTACAAGGGTTCTGCAGCATTGTAGTAAAAAAACATCCCACCGTAGGCTGATGGTAGGTGGTTGTAAAGTTGCCAGGTAGGTAGAAAAGTCCAGATTTGGAGGAGTAGAAGAAGACAGCAGATGAAAGAACGCACGAGGAAAATGGTAAAAAATAGCGAAAGTAATGAAAGTCATCGCTGAGGTACCTGGAGATAAAAGAGCATTCACTGAGTCGGGACCTGAATGCGTTTCAGTGTTAGGTGTGTGTGTGTGTGTGTGATGCCTGCTTGGTTTTCTCATAAAAACACACACTCGATTAAAAAAAAGACACGAATGACTCGAAACTGTGAAGAAAACTTGAGTAAACGAGGACGTGTGCTGGTAGAATCTGTCCGACAGGACGAGGAGAGAGTCGAAGTCCAGAGAGATCAAATAGCAGCTGCTTCCACGCCGTGTTTCTGCTTTAGGTTTGTAAAATCCACTGAGAAAAGATGGTGTGTGTGTGTGTGTGTGTGTGTGAGAGAATTCGGTCGTTTTCACAGGAAGTTGAACCGAACTTGAGGCGAATCTCTGGTGATGTCAGGCCTGCAAAAAAAGTCTGCTGTTTGTTCTTCTTCTCCTGCTCCTCATATGCTGGACTCTTTGGGCGGGAGGTCCACGTTGTTTACCATGTCCACAGGTGTCAGGGTGGAGACCAGCAGGGTGTGGTGGTCCGAGGTAGGCGGGGTGATGGTGGCGGTGAGCCGGCGGACCTGGGAGATCCTCTCCTCTACGCAGCCGGCCGACAATCGAGCCTCGGCATCGTGATCCCAGCACTCCTCCACCGTCTCACAGATCTGAGCCAGACCCTGCGGACGAGCAGCAGCAGCAGAGAACACAGGAAGATGTCAGAAATTCCACAATAAAAGCACCTCATTAGTTTTCAATTCTTTGTGTTCAGGACAGAAAGACGAAGGACGAAAAGAAGAGAAGGACTGCAGATCTTTTTCTACACATGACTACACAAAAACCTGTTATAATAATGATAATGATAAAAATAATGATAATGATAATGATAATGATAATATTAATAATGATGATAATGATAATGATAATGATGATAATAATGATAATGATAATGATGATGATAATGATGATAATATTAATAATGATAATGATAATATTAATAATGATGATAATAATGATAATGATGATGATAATGATGATAATATTAATAATGATAATGATGATATTAATAATGATGATAATGATAAAAATAATGATAATGATAATGATAATATTAATAATGATGATAATGATAATGATAATGATGATAATAATGATAATGATGATAATAATGATAATGATAATGATAATGATAATATTAATAATGATGATAATGATAATGATGATAATATTAATAATGATAATAATGATAATATTAATAATGATAATGATAATAATAATGATAATGATGATAATGATAATATTAATAATGATGATAATGATAATGATAATGATAATAATAATGATAATGATGATAATATTAATAATGATACTAATGATAATGATAATATTAATAATGATGATAATGATAATATTAATAATGATGATAATAATAATGATAATGATAATGATGATATAATGATGATAATATTAATAATGATAATGATGATGATAATGATGATAATATTAATAATGATAATAATGATCATGATAATATTAATAATGATGATAATGATAATGATAATAATAATGATAATAATAATGATAATGATAATATTAATAATGATGATAATGATAATGATAATAATAATGATAATGATAATATTAATAATGATGATAATGATAATGATAATAATAATGATAATAATAATGATAATATTAATAATGATGATAATGATAATGATAATAATAATGATAATGATATTAATAATGATGATAATAATGATAATGATAATGATGATGATAATGATGATGATAATGATGATAATATTAATAATGATAATAATGATAATATTAATAATGATGATAATGATAATATTAATAATGATAATAATGATAATATTAATAATGATGATAATGATAATATTAATAATGATAATAATGATAATATTAATAATGATGATAATGATAATATTAATAATGATAATAATGATAATGATAATAATGATAATGATAATGATAATGATAATAATAATAATGATAATAATAATGATAATGATAATTGAACTAAACTGAATGTTAGGCTTCAAAATAAGAGCACCAACATTTTGAGAGTTAATATCATATCCTGGTTTGTGATTGGTTGGTAAGGACGCCCTCCCATGTCACACGTCTTCACATTAAAAACAACCCGAGAACGTTAAGGAGGCATTTAATGACAAATCAAACCATGGATCTTTTCTGCCAAATATATTTTAAAAAACAAACTGAAACTTGGTTTCTGATTTACCCAAGTAGCAGAAAGGAAACTCCTCTGGCAGCTTTAGATATATATTACTACATACAATATGTTTTAAATATTTGCTGTGTGTGTGTGTGTGTGTGTGTGTGTGTGTGTGTGTGTGTGTGTGTGTGCACTCACGCTGTGTTTGAGCCAGAGGTCTTTGAAGGCCGGCCTCATCTTCTTGTGGACGACTACATCCTGCAGGTCCTCCAGTGACGGATGCTGACCGACTTCCTCCTCAAACGGCAGCATGTACTCATCCACCGGCCCTGTAACACACACACACACACATGTATTCCCTCAGTTAACATGTTCCTAATGAGTTTATGGTCTCAGTCTCTAGTTCCACCTCTTCTTCAACACAGCATGATGTTCGTTTAGTCACTGATGCTCCCATTGAGAGTCACACAGACCAGGAAGAGGGGAGGGGTTAGGGCGGGGCTACCTGTGAGTGACAGCTTGATACCACAACATGGATAGAGACGTAACAATAGTATCCACCCTCTCTTCCAAATATGGTCACGTCTGGCTCCAAAAATCAAGATGGCGACGGCCAAAACGCTGAACTGTAGTCAACAAACCAATGATTGTCGACACGGTTGCTACGGCAACGTATTATTCCTTTTACAGTTTTTATAGGGTTCGATACACTAACAAGTGTATTACATGCTGTGTGTGTGTGTGCGTGTGCTATGTGTGTGCGTGTGTGTGCGTGCGTGTGTGCGTGTGTTCATGTGTGTGCGTGCGTACCATCAGCAGACTTGCAGCGGGACACCAGCTCCCACAGGACCAGGCCCACAGCGTACATGTCGATGCGGAGGAAGGCGTCTCGCTGGAAGTTGATGGCTCCTTCTAAAACCTCTGGAGCCATGTAACGCCTGGTCCCTACCTGCAAACACACACACACACTTATATGAAGCAATGTTCTGTGTGTAACACACACTCTTCTCCTTCAGTCAGAGCAGCTCACCTGTCCATGCGTCTCTCCAGGTGGTTCCCCCGGCTCAAAGCGGACGGCGAGGCCGAAGTCCCCGATTACCGCCGTGAGGTCTGAACGCAGCATGATGTTCTTACTCTTGAAGTCCCTGATGGACACACAGAGTCGGACTTTCATCACGAAGCTGCTTTAGTTTGTTTTTATTTTAGTTAACTAAACTATACATCTGATCATGTGAACATTAAACTGTCTGCTGGCACTGCATCGTTCTTCCATGTCACTCTAAACAGCTCATGGCAGCCATTTATAATATACTGATACAATTCTGAAACTGGTGTGGGTATTGAAACAATTCTACTCCAACATTTTGTGTTTGACATGAAAGACAGCATGCTTCGTGAGCGTAGATGTTCCTGTAACGAGCCAACGGTGAGTTTTGTGTTGCAGGCAGACCTGTGAGCGATGGCTGGTTTGGGTCCCTCACCCTTCTGTCGGGGGATGTCTTCATGAAGGTAAGCCAGGCCGCACGCCATCGACTCGGCTATGTGACACAGCTCGGAGCAGCTGATGATGTTTCCCTTCAGGAAGTCTGACAGAGATCCCTGCAGAGACACGCACAGTTTGTACCGTCTTCATTCAAAACCACGGTAAATCAATCGAGCTGGTTCTGTCGGTAAACGAACCCAAAGAGTCTTTTACAGTTAATTTGTTTCCATCATGTAAATAGAAGCCGACTTTGTTTGTTGAGCTGAGGAGGACCTCAAGGCTCTGCTCTGGGGCCGCTACTTTTTTAATGCATATATGATATATAAAAATCACCTTTATGCTGACAGTGTTATATTCCTCTGCGCTACTTTTAACTCGATTCGATGAGCTCTGGCCGCTCTTAAAGTCCCTCCCTCCCCTTCCTCCCTCCCCTTCCTCCCTCCTCTTCCTCCCACCTCTTCCTCACCCTCTCATGGAACTCTGTGATGAGCCACAGTTCGGCCTCCAGGTGACTCCCTCGCTTCTCTGCTGCGATGTACCTCAGGATGTTTTCATGTCTCATGCCCGGTGTCACAAACATGTCTCTCTCGTTCTCCCACGAGTCCTTGTTCTGTCAGGAGGAGGACGAGGAGGAGGACGAAGAGGTGAAACGGTTTGTAACATTTAAAAACAACACAAAGCAGCGAGTGTTAGGAAAACATCTGCCTTTAAACCTGAATGGGGAAGATCTTGACGGCAACGTATTCGTTAATAATCTGGCCCTTCCACACGCAGCCGAAGCGCCCCCTGGCTTTCACCTCCAGCAACTGCAGAGGCTTGAGACCCAGCAGGGGGGAGGCCGGAGGAGGACCTGGATCCTGGAGGACAGAGGGGAGAGCCGGGTTTGATTCAGCAGGAACTGTAGACTGACCAACAGACATGATACAGAGACACTTTGACTCTGCAGCATTAAATAACTCGGACACTAAAATAAGAGTGTCTGCTTTTTGGGCGTTTCTTTGATCTCTGCCTTCCTCGTGAAATAGTGCGGCTGCTGTTGAAATGAAACCAACAGAAAAAGTTTGAAGGTTAAACTACGTCTAAAACATGACACGCACACACAAGCACACACTGATCTATCGAGACATCAGTCCACTGCAGTGAGGGGCTGCAGTGGGGCAGGAACAGTCCCTTAAGGAGGCAAGTCGACTCCTGAGAGTTTCTTTTAACACGTTTAAATTTAAAATACTGAATAGAAATAACAAATGCACGGTCACGAGAAAGTAAAGAGTTTGATTGTCTGACACTTATTGTGTGTTTGTTTACATACAAGGAACTTCTTTAGTTCATGCTGTGGGACGAATAAGTATAGTACAGCACGAGCATGAGAAAGAGTTGCAGAACAGGATGAAGAATAATGACCATGTTTTCATGTTCAGAAACAGAAACGAGCATTTGAAGGTGAAAGCACTGGTTCAGCAGCTCGGCTCGTTCCCTCTGAGAGCAGCTGCAGGACCACCAGCCCGCCACCAGAGGCCGCTGCTACATCATGATTGCACTGTGTATGAGCGACAAACAGAACGTGCATGTGGGGAGACCTTTGAATTATTTTGAATATTTGGACGTTAAACATGAAAACACAAAGCAGAGACGTTTCAGCCGCTTGTCACGTCTTAAAGGAGAAGTCAGAGGCTTTGGGCGAGGATGGATAAGGTGTGTGTGTGTGTGTGTGTGTGTGTGTGTGTGTGTGTGTATACCTCAGTGATGTCCACGTGACCGTACGGAGGTTTTCGGTGTCGGTACATCCATATGGCAGTGAGCAGAACCACGGACAGCATGGTGACGGGCAGCAGGCAGTAAACCATCACGTTTAACACGCCGACGCTGGGGGGCGGGGCTTTAATCACTGACAAACACAAACACAGAAAAGTATCACACATTCTTCATTAAAATGTAAACACACACTCACACACACACTCACACACACAGGTCCTCTGATATTAGACAAGAGATGACCAAACGTGTCAAACATAAACACACACTGGACACAGCTGTGTCCAATCAGAGGGCAGACTCACGTGGTCCGCTGACGTCAGGCAGGTGTGTGAACCTCTCGTTGCAGAAGTTTCCTTCACAGCAGCAGAAGAAGACCTGAGGACTCTCCTCTGTGGCCACACACTCCTGTCTGAGACACAGACAGAACAAGTCCATCATCCCAAACCTGTGAGAGCGCGCTGACGTGCAGCTGATTGAATTCGCCCAAAGAAACCAGCGGTCTCTGAGCTACGGCTCGGAAGATCGAGGCAGGAACAGTAAAACATGCGAGAAAACATTCAGCTCGCTGACGTTAACTAGTGAAGATGAGAAGGCAGCAAAACATCCTTCATCTTTTGGACAGACAGTAAACGGTAACATTGTATATGTTATTAAGAGTGGCCAACTGAATACTGTATAAGAGTTTCAGTCTGACTGTTTTCTCTCAGGTGACGTACATGCAGCACTGTTTCACGGCCCCCGCTGACGGCAGCCTGTAAGACGGTGAAAGGGGGAGCACTAACCTCGCACACAGCAGCCACACTGACCAGGCTGCCTGTGTATGCAGACATCGGCCGATTCCGATTATGTAAAAATAGCATTAATCGATCGACCCCTAGAGGTCACACATGCTGACTGAGCCGATGGCCCACTGATGAAACCCTTTGCATCTGCAGTATATAGTATTATTATGGGCTGGGTGTCTGTGGCGGCGCCCAGTTAGTGACGCGTTTTCCATCAGCCAGCAGTGGTTGGTCTGCCAGAGAGGGTAGGCGGAGCTAAGCGGCTGCTTTTCCGCTCTCTGCAAGTGTTGCGAGTAAACAGTAATCTACTATGGCTGAACAAACAAAGAAAAGATGGATGACTACAGATACAACTTCAACAAGAAGTGAAAATCCAAAGAAGAAGAAACAAACTCGACGCTCAGATGAAGCAAACAGTCTGAAAAGGAAAGCGACCGTCAGCCAGGAAAATCAGGAGTTACAACCGGAGCCGACCGTGGACGTCACACATGCAGCACTGTGTGGATATCTGGGAGGTGTGCTCCTGTGATTACTGTTTGTCACCACAGGTGTCGCCAAAGGGAACGACACTGAGATCTTCAAGATTATAACTTTAACATCTGAGGTAAACAAGATAGATTACAACTTACAACAAGCAAAACATGTAAAACTTTGTAAAAAGAGAGAGAGAGAGAGAGAGAGAGAGAGAGTGTGAGAGAGAAAGAGAGAAAGAAAGAGAGAGAGAGAAAGAAAGAGAGAGAGAGAGAGAGAGAGAGAGTGTGAGAGAGAAAGAAAGAGAGAGAGAGAGAGAGAGAGAGAGAGAGAGTGTGAGAGAGAAAGAAAGAGAGAGAGAGAGAGAGAGAGTGTGAGAGAGAAAGAAAGAGAGAGAGAGAGAGAGAGAAAGAAAGAGAGAGAGAGAAAGAAAGAGAGAGAGAGAGAGAGAGAGAGAGTGTGAGAGAGAAAGAAAGAGAGAGAGAGAGAGAGAGAGAGAGAGTGTGAGAGAGAAAGAAAGAGAGAGAGAGAGAGAGAGAGAGTGTGAGAGAGAAAGAAAGAGAGAGAGAGAGAGAGAGAAAGAAAGAGAGAGAGAGAGAGAGAGAGAGTGAGAGAGAAAGAAAGAGAGAGAGAGAGAGAGAGAAAGAAAGAGAGAGAGAGAGAGAGAGAGAGAGTGTGAGAGAGAAAGAAAGAGAGAGAGAGAGAGAGAAAGAAAGAGAGAGAGAGAGAGAGAGAGTGTGAGAGAGAAAGAAAGAGAGAGAGAGAGAGAGAGAGAGAGAGAGAGAGAGTGTGAGAGAGAAAGAGAGAAAGAAAGAGAGAGAGAGAGAGAGTGTGAGAGAGAAAGAAAGAGAGAGAGAGAGAGAGAGAAAGAAAGAGAGAGAGAGAGAGAGAGAGAGTGTGAGAGAGAAAGAAAGAGAGAGAGAGAGAGAGAGAGAGAGAGTGTGAGAGAGAAAGAAAGAGAGAGAGAGAGAGAGAGAGAGTGTGAGAGAGAAAGAAAGAGAGAGAGAGAGAGAGAGAGAGAGAGAGAGAGAGAGAAAGAAAGAGAGAGAGAGAGAGAGAGAGAGAGAGAGTGTGAGAGAGAGAGAGAGAGAAAGAAAGAGAGAGAGAGAGAGAGAGAGAGAGAGAGAGAGAAAGAAAGAGAGAGAGAGAGAGAGAGAGAGAGAGAGAAAGCTTTCTGATTGGATCCTGGCAGACGCTTCATCATCGGACACCAGAGGCTTCTTCACATCAGCACAGAAACTCATCTATCACGACAGCATGTGTAACACCTCCACCTCAGGCTGCGTTCAGAAGCATCTGACTTCCTCCATTAGACCAAAGTCCACTCTATTCTCATCGACTTTGTCCTTTCATCCACTGAACCTGCACTTTTAACACCTTTATCACTGCTCGTCTTATTTGTGTAGTTTTGTCCGTGGTCGCTCGCCTCCTAGCTCATCTCTTTCTCCATCTCACTCCCTCCCTCCTGCTCCTCCTCTCCTCCTTCCCATCATCATCTCCTCCTTTCATTTCTTCCAGGATGGGAACAAAGGGAGCGCACACTAATCCTGGACACTACAGAGCAAAGCCTTCTGGGAAACTGAGCCTTCCCCTCGTATGAACCCCAACTGTTCTGTCATGCCTCTGCAAGAACTACAAGTACCACCACCACCGCTGCTGCTGCTCCACCTCCCAGTTCCTGGTGTGGTGGCTGCAGCACTGCTCTCTTCTTCTGTACTTTGAGGACTACATGAAGTGTTCAGTGTACTCGTCCCCACACAGCTGCAGAGATCCCGTACGTTGAGCGATGCTCCACTCTGTCAGTCTTCGCTGTAGTCTAAATAGCCGATGGAGCCTAACAGCAGACCTGTCAATCAAACGGCGTCTGGGGAATGCTCAGTATTACTGCAGTAGTCTGGCAGCACTTGTACTTGACCCAAATAGCACTTTTTTTCCTAACGCCTCGGGGAGAAAGTGAAATTTGCAGCATATCAGTCGTATCAGGAGAGAAGCTGCGAGCACAAATGTGTTATAAAAGAGACGTTTCACGATTCCCTTCTCCTCTCGTCTCTCCTTTGCTTTGATCTTTTATGTGTGATTGTGGAGGAGAACATGAGAGGCTGCATCACGTGAAGAGCTGCTCTCCAGGTCGCCTGTGCTGTTGATCCATGGAGAAGAGTCGATTCCGCCGTCGTAATCACTGCAGCTTGTTCTGGATGTTAGCGCGAAATGTGTACATGCTAATGTGCTTGAGAAGAAGCTGAGAAACAGAAGACTGTCAGACAGCAGAAGGGAAGGTGCTGGAGGAGTTTAACCAGAGACAAAGGATCCTTTTAATGACCGCAGTAAATGTTTCTACTGTAATCTTTTTGTCCTGTTTTTGTTCTGGATGCTGCTCATGGAAATGTAGGAAATACATGTCAATCAAACGGAGAGATAAAATGTCCCTTCAAAGTAAGAGTCCTGTTTGAAACAAGTTTCAGATTCATGAAACATTTCTGAACCTTTACTTTTGAAAACACTTTCAACATAATCCAAAGTGCAACAGAAATAAAGACCTTGTTTACGTTCTGATTAAAGGTGCTGTGTGACGGCTTCCTGTTGGTGTGAATGTTAAAGGTTTCACACTCTGTTCAAACCGTGTTTGTGTCCTCTCTGCTGTCACTACACTGCTGCGTCACAGCCAACGCCGTCGCTGCCAAAACAGCCCCGAGCGTTTACACAACTCCCAGTCACAGCACCCGTCAGTCAAACTGGGGGGAGGGAGGAAGCAGGGGCGCCGAGGATGATGGGAAATGTGGGCCTGTATACAAAGATGGCCGACATGACAGCTCAACCCTCTGGCTGCAGTATAGCTCATAAAGCCCGCCTCCTCCATGTTAACAGATGGGACATGAGTCAAACTATAAAATCAAAATACACGTCAAATACATTTTTCTCCAACATGGTTTCTGTCATTATAGTTAGTTCTTATCCTGCTGATTTATGTCAGTGTTCATTTTTCTGACAAGTTGACTTTTAATTTGTTATTTGATGCTGTAAAAAGGGGGCGTGGCCTCATGATTGACAGCTCTGTGGACAAATAGGGCTCCTGCAGCGTTGTGTTCCCGAGCAGCAGAGTAGAGCACATGATAACAATGTTTCTGTGCTACACTGGAGCCTGATGCTGAACATTTACATGTTACAAGATAAACGTCAGCGACAGCTTCGCTGTGAGACTGAAGAGCAGACGTGGTGTTACAGGGGCATGCTGTGAACTCATGCTGTGGATTTTGATACACCAACCTGGCAACCCTGTGGTGGAGACCAAAAACAGAGCTAAACGAGAGATAATGTTGCTCTGATGCAGAAACAGTTCGACAACATAAGAACCTGACAGGTGATGTAACCCGGTGACGGTGTGTTCACTGCTCGTTTCACGTCAACTCAAAACATCTTTTATTGCATGTTCACAAGAAAATGATCTTTTCATTACACAACATTTCTGCGTCTATTTGTTCATGTGTTTCAAAACATTGCACCATGGTGTCTCGTGTCTGCGTAAACCTGTGCGTGTGCGTGTGTGTGTGTGTGTGTGTGTGTGTGTGTGTGTGTGCGTGTGTGTTATTACCGGTCGTAGCAGTTGAAGTCATCCAGCCAGCATCCCTTCTTCACCAGCTCGATGGAGCCTGAGTTGTTCCTCCAGGAGGCGTAGCAGTGCGAGCGTTTGTCCTTCTCGCCCTCGCAGCGCTCCACGCCGCTCTGGTTGGTCTTCTCGATCTCGTAGTTGACGTTGTAGTACAAACACTCGGCAGTGTCGGCCTCGCCCTCGCTCAGTCCTGCAGACAGACAGAAGCCGTCAGTGTGAAGGAGTGCCGTCTCTTTGTACACAAACCAGGAAGTTAACATAAGAGATGTTTGATGCCACTTCTTCCTTCCCTCCTCCCTCCATCCTCCCTCACTAAAGGAAAGGAGGAGGGCGAGCGAGCTACAGAGAGATAGAGAGAAGAAAGAGGAGGAGGTATTTTCAGGTAACTCGAGCTGCGAGATTTCACACACACACACACACACACACACACACACACACACACACACTGAGCAGCTACAGATCATCCGTCATCAAAGAGCTTCTGATGCAGGAAGTTATGGGTGCCAGATGTGACCTTTGACTTCTGAGGTCATACCGGAATGAGGTCATCACAGAAAAAGCAAAGCTGAAACACACACACACACACACACACACTGGACTTTGATGCAACCTCTGAGCTCTTTGTTGTAGTTAATATAAAGATGAAGTGAGTCAGTCCCCATAGAGCCCCATGTTAACCTTTACAGCAGAAATAAGCCACTGCTCCCTAACCCAAGAAGAAGCAGAAGAAGAAGGTAATAAAGTTGAGTACAGTTGGGTGAAGAGCAGGGAGACTTTGGCAGCGTTTACTGTGACAGATGTTACAGCCAGTCTGAGCATTAAGTGTTGCTAGGCAAACTGACACACACACACACACACACACACACACACACACACACACACACACACACACACACAGCAGCTGTGACAGCAGTACAGTAACAGCACAGCTGCAGTAAAACTACACGCTCAGTACAGTCACAGTAATAATACTACTTCCTGTTTGTGTGACCAGACACATTCTGTTACACAGAGTCTGAGCGGGGCGGGGGGGGGGGGGGGGGGGCGTTTACATTTAAAAAGGTTTCTGTTAGAGTTACTGTGTGATGCATGCTGGGAAATCACAGTGAGGTCATGATGCTTTCAATGTTTGCACCATAACGTCACTTTTCATTTAATCGGCAACTAAATGAAATAAACTGAATGAAATGAAAAGCTAGCTACAGTTAGACAACCGCTAACGTTAGCATTCAACCACTGCCTAGCCAGCAGCATGGTGGAGGATAAATAAGGACAGGTGTGATGAAACATGTCCCTACAGAGTCTCAGGAGCCATTTCCTGTCAGTGCTTAATGCAGAAGCGGTGAAATGATCACGATCCATCAGAATTCTAACTTTGACAAACTGCTAACCTGGAACAGAGCAGTACGACAACTGAGTCCCCCGCTCAGGGTTAACAACTTGGTGACTTTCTCGCTGAATCTGGCGACTTTCCAAATCTTCTTGGCGACTTTTTTTGTCAAAAGCGATGAGCGACAAATCTAGCGACTTTTTCTGGTGTTTTGGAGACTCTGACATGAACGCACGTGTCGTTCTGCAGTTACTGTCCTCAGCGAGCAGCAGGTGCTGCCGTGAGCCCCTCCCCCAGGCGGTCAGTCTCACAGTAGCCTCACGCAGCAGTCCCAGCTACAGTCAGAGCGGAGAGGAGACCCACACCACAAATGAATCACGCGTGCGCAAAGCCGCCGCTGATCCCGCCCCGGCTTACAGAGTGGGACGTAAATGTAAAAGAATCAAAAGAAGAAAGTTCATTTAGGGTGTCCTTTACTCACCTTCTGTCTCTCCCTCGACGTTATTCCTCTCTCCTACAGCGTCCATTACATTTACATGCAAATTGACAATTATGCAAATTAGGCGATGGCGTCATTTAGCGACTTCTAGCGACTTTCAGGACAGCCAATAGCTACTTTCCTTACTGAGGAGTTGGCAACACTGCCCCACCCTGGCGTCAGCAGGTAACCTGTCACCATGTGTGGTTGTTGACATCCTGCCTTCCTGCCTGTTGGTTTGTTCTTCTGAGGCGTTTAAAGGATGTCGTCTGTCTGCAGCAGAACTCGGCTCGTAATCTCGATCTACAGATTCCACATGAACATGTAGAGGTCATGAGCCCCGCTGGAGAGAAGTGACGCCACCAGAGACTCAGAGGAATGACCCTTTAATCAGACCTCTTCTCTCAAACACAGGAACCTGCGGCATGATGGGATATCTGCACAAACAGGAAGTAGTGCTGCCCCTGTTGTGTAGTAGTACCACCTGTACTGCAGTGGTTCTGTCCGTGCTGGCAGCACCTCGTCTGAACCCTCATCAGTATTCTGGAGGTCGACTCTGCTCACCATGGAGATGTGTGAGCTAATGGGCCAGGCAGCTGTCAGTGTGTGTGTGTGTGTGTGTGTGTGTGTGTGTGTGTGTGTGTGTGTGTGTGTGTGTGTGTGTGTGTGTCAGTTGACATTTAGTACAACTTCTTTTTCAATTAAAAAGTTGAGCAGCGAGTTACACAAAGTTCAACAACAAACGAACGAGCCGAGACCCCCCGGAGCTGAGTTTGCTGAGGGGTGAGCCATCTAACGTCCTCACCATCTCTGCTGAGAGCTGTTCATGCTAATCAGCGACCGGGAGGCGACAGGTAAACACAGCATAGCAAAATGGCAGCCGATGCAACACCATGGCGTGTGGGAGCATTTCAGCCTCAACGCTGCAGAGAAAAGGATCGCCTGCAGGGCGGGCAAATAACAGACATTAATTCATTGTGCATATCATTATCTGATCAGTTGATTAATCGGTTCAATAATTGACGATTTGTCGAGTGTCCTGAGAGCTTAAATCCCTGTTTTTCTGAATGGAGTCTGGTGTGTGTGCAGAGAGCGATGTAACGTCTGTGTGTGGTTAAAACAATCATCTTCCTCTGTAACAAAAAGGTCTATCTCTGTAGGGATCCTTTCTGTCATGTTGTCACACACTTAGAATAACAATCTGAGCCTGTCAGTGGAAACAAGAAGAACTTTTAGTGGACGACCTTTGACCCATCAAGGATTATGTTGCAGCCATTACAGCCTGTTTCACTGCTGCAGGATGAACACATCTACTGGAGACACTCACAACGAAGATTTCTCCTTTTGGTGAGTTCAGTGTTGAAATAATTGATAGACATGATGCAGAACAAAGAGGAGCAGGACTTTCTCATGGCCTTTGACAGCAGCATGAACGTTACTGAGCATTAATGTTGCGTTCACAGGTTGTGAGCCGTGACAGCTGCACGGCTGCTCAGAGCGAGTGTGAGAAAGAGAGAGAGTCGGACTCACAGACGCTCCGTCACATCGTCCAGCTGCAACGACCCAGACACATAATCACATCACACACATTTACATGTCTAAACTGCATGTGTGTGTGTGTGTGTGTGTGTGTGTGTGTGTGTGTGTGTGTGTGTGTGTGTGTTAGAGTGCGTGACCTCTGACCTCCTGGGTTTCCTTGATGATATGGATACAGACGTGTGTGAAATGCAAATCACTCAAAGTGTGTGTGAGCGACTTTATCATGCAAAAAGACCACATACCAATTATTTAGAGCCTTTGTGTGTTCCAGACATCAGGGTCAGGGGTCACACACACACACACACACACACACACACACACACACACACACACAGGCATCTGGCTGGCCAAGTGTGTGTGTGTGTGTGTGTGCATATGTTACTGAGATCATAGGGCAACATATGAGATGCAAAGCCATGGGAACCCATCACACACACACACACACACACACACACACACACACACACACACACACACACACACACACACACACACACACCCACACACACACACACACACACACACACACACACACCCACACACACACACACACTGTGACACAACTGTGAGGGACCAAACTGTTGAGCCTTTAAAATATACTTTAAAAAACCAGCCAACTGTTAGCGACAATGCTAATGCTAAAGTAACACAGATTCTGAATGCGTTTGGAGACCAGTAAGGAGACTGAACGTTTCTGTATAACATCGTCCGACCTGTTTGTGTTAGCTTTAGCGTGGCTAACACCAGAGACGCCAGCATGAGAAATGAAAGCTGCTCTTTTGTGTTCACACATTCTGTCTGATATTTCTGTGATGAGCTGAACCACACGGAAAACAAACTTCAGACACACTTCATCGTGGTGGCATGTCGTCATGAGGCTAGGCAGGAAGTGATGTCATGACTTCAGCTCGGGAATTCATCACCGAAGTTTTGAACTCAGTAGAAGAAGAAACGTCCTGCTTTGAGCGAGGTCTCTCTTCTCTTAACTTTTCCTCTGCTCCTCCTCTCGGCCGAGGCCTGGCTCGCATCCAGCTGGATCCCAAAACGGGCTTTCCCTCACACACACACACACACACACACACACACACACACACACACACACACACACACACACACACACACACACACACACACACACACACACACACACACACACACACACACACACACACACACACACACACACACAGCCTCTATTTATAGCCACTCACACGTCAGCCTCAACACTGCTGAACGATTCTGTGAAAATGATAAGAGCAGTGTGGGGGTGGGGGGGTACTAGAGCTCGTCATTAACCAGATCCTGCTCGCTTACTCTCGCTCCCTGCACACACACACACACACACACACACACACACACACACACACACACACACACACACACACACACACACACACACACACACACACACACACACACCAGCTTTAAGTGCCATCAATCACAGTGTGCTCGGCCATGACAGCGCACAGGGCTGCAGACAATAGAGTTGACCTTCCAGAGAGTGGGCCTCATGGCTGCAGAGAGTGAACAACAAAGAGAGAGAGCGTAACTCACCACATCTCTGCTGCTCGCTCGGCCTTCTTTACTGTTCATTCAAATATCAGCTCCCTCCACTTGAAGTGTTTTTAAACCTGGGCCTGGTTCTTACACACGTTGGGGTCTACATGACGATCAGGTGTTCCTACAGAGAGAGACCTTTTCCTTACAGAGGAAGAGGATTTTGTACAAACTCTCCCTTCATCATGCGGGTCTCCTCACAGACTTCCTGCGTATATTTCGGTTTGCTTTTTGCAGATTACTCGTCAAACCAGCAGCCTGTTCGCTTGTTCCCATGGGAACAGTCAACACATTCTGCACATATGCTCATAGTGGAGGAATCTGAATTCTGGCCGACATCTGTATGTTTGTAAACCTGAGAGCTGCAAACAGCTGCAGCCTGTGGATCTGTGAGCAGGCGTCAGACGAATGACAAGAGTCCAAACGTTTATAAGGAATTATGGTTTCATAGCTTTCTTCTGTTCACCACGAGAACTGAAGCCCCTGAAAGATCACAGCAACCCCTCAGACAAATCAGGAAATACATTGTTATCCTCAGGGTTACCCAGGACATTCTCCTGGTTCCCTGATAGGCAGCAGTAACCAAACAGCCCCCTGAGGAACAAACATCAAACATCTAAAATACCCCGAAACCTCCACCAATCACAGGAACCCGAATGAGCCCTGATTCAACTTCAAGACATAGTGGATCAAAGGACCTCCCCAACCTTCACCCGTTAACCCTTTCAATATGGTCCAGAATCTCATGAAGATTGCTTAGATTTTGGAGCAGCCCCTAAAACACTGTGACCCCCAGTGAGCCTTAGAATATCCTCACAAATCTCTGAAACACCCTAGAGGACGTTCCCCACGGAGGAGGTCCCACACGGAGACCTGAGAGACCCTGAAAGACTTCATGGAGTCTCTCAAAGACAGCTGGACCCGAGAAATCCCGATGTAGGCTTCAAGAAACATCATGCCACATCACCAGACGGCATCATGTAGCTCTGAACTTCCTGGGGGGGGACTAAAACACTGTGATGGACCCCCAGAGAGCGATGAAAGACCCTTAAACACCCTGGAACACGTTGAGGCCCTTTTCACACTGCGGCGCCGCCTCAGCACCGTAACGAAGCGCCGCCGTCATGCAGCCTTTGTTATTTTACATTTGACCGAGCAGCGTGCGATTTTACACGTTCTGGTGTTGCGGAAGCAAAACGTGTGCGAGGTGTAAACAAACAGCTCGTGCTTCACACACACACACACACACACACGGCGCTGTTCTGCCCCGCCGGCTCCGCTGTTTACACTGACGCCGTTTCGCCTCTGTTACTACCTCCAATGCCGGCTCAGAGGCGGAACGACTTCGCCCCACCATTCAGCCTCTGTGCGTTCTACATAGAAGACAGAACGTAACAGAGGCGTAATAATCCCGCCTTGAACGGGCCCTTAGTGTAGCCTGAGGGGCGCTTATATGAAGTCTTTTCAAAGACGGCTTGGAACCCATGAAGATCCACCCGAGAAACATCCCAATGCAGTCAAGGAATCATCGAAGAAGCACCGAGTAGCCCTGGAAATCCCTCAACCAAAACTTTGGGGGAACCCTTAAAACATTACGACGGACCCCAAAGAGCCATGAAACACCCTTAGAAATCCCAGGAGCCATTACCCCCCTGCCCCCTTTAGGGTCCACCTGCAACTCCTCGAGACTGATGGTGTCTCCCTGAAACTCCATCAGGAACCCTACGAGCATTTCAGCCCACACAGGAACCTTAATGTGCCCTCATGGTCGACCCCGCTCCCTAACTATTAGAGAAATGCTGCGTCTGACCGCAGCAGGCCTTAACAAGTCTACAGAAACCACATGTGACTGTCCACAAGTCAAAGTTTGCATGTGACTGTTCCCACTTTAAATACTGATAACCAGAGTCTTTCAGTCTGACGCAACCCAAACAAATCACAGCTGCAGGAGAGGAACCACCAGATAAGAGAGCCAGCGTCAGGGTGTGTGTTTTTGTTGTTGTTGTCCAGACAACATCTGCCCCCCCGAAGGCCAGACAGCACCCACACAAACTCCCAGACTGGGCCCCCCGTCCCCGGACAAATGGCAGCAGAGAAAGAGAGTCATTCCTCTAGACCTCGAGGGAGAGAAGGGCATAAGAGGGAACAAATGAGTGGAGGAGGAGGGGGGAGAGAGGGGGGAGAGAGGGGGAGGAGGGCAGTCTGGGCCCCTGGGAGCCGTCAGTTTGTCAATGAAAGAGAGCCCCCCCATCTGTCACAGCGAGGTACCAAACTTTACAGCCGAGCAAACACAATGCAGACCAACACTCGGCCATTTCCTGCTGTTAGTCTGTACCATGAGCGGGGAGGACGCTGCCGTGTGATTGGACCGTTTGAAAGGAGCTGGACACATCCCTGCAGAGTGTGTGTGTGTGTGTGTGTGTGTGTGTGTGTGTGTTGATAAAGTGTCCTGTCCTGCATTGTTATGAAGATAACACTTTATCTGTCTAGGTACCCACACACACACACACACACACACACACACACACACACACACACACACACACACACACACACTCGGAACCAGCTGGGTCCTGACTCGTTCAGCAGGTTCCAAGCTGTAATCGTGTGTGAACACACACCTGAACATTTCAGGGCCGCCTCCTCTCTGCCCCCTGACTGCGTCTCTGTGTCTGACAGATTGAGCTTCAAACATTAAGTAGAAGTGAGAGGAACTCAGCACGGGCTGCTTCATCACCCACCATCGATCAGTTTGTGATTATAAATCCGGTCCAAACTTCTGGTTCCGCTCCGCGCGTGGAGCAGGTCCAGGACGCCTGACTGCTGCGGCTCTGTGGTGTCATGTGAACCCGACGACACAAACAAAAGGATCCATCATTACAGGCTCTTATAGTCGAGCTGTACGACAGAGGACCGAACACACATTCAGACATGACGAGAGGCAGCTCTCTCTCTACAATCTAACGTAGCAGTTACAACAGACTTTAAGAGTCGTTCTCAGCTTCATCATGTGGTGATTAAACGTTCGACTGGTTTATGTTCTGAACAACAGCGTGACTGTTCATAGAGATTAATAACAAGATGATCTCATCACCGTGGATCGCGTTCCGCCTGCTTCTGCTCTCCACACCGACTGTTCTTCCTGCAGCCTGCTGATGATTGGTCAATACTGCTCGGACTACAAACGTACTACAAACAGGAACCAGAACACTTCCTGTTCTAAAAATCTAATTCTGAGATGGATATTTCAATATAACCTTCAGAGAACAGTAACCAGCGTCATCAGGGTAATGAGACCACGACCTGCTCCGTGTCTGGTTCTCCCTCTCATCACCTCGTTACGCACAGAATCCTGCTTCCACTTTGTTTGGACTTGACTCTTTCTACAGATCTGCTTGGCCTCTTAAAAACCCACTGAAGGTATTTTCAGTGCGATGCTCCGGCTGTCGTCTCGTAGTAATAAAGTCATCAAATCGCTGATCAAGTGAGAGGCTTGTCCGGTGCCTGGAAGCAGCTCTGCTTCCTTTGTGCTGCTCTGACTGCTGCGAGCCAGAATAAACACAAGATCACCAGCTCTCTGCTAATGACTCTGTGTGTTTCTCTGTGTGTGTTTTGCATGTTTGCCAAAGTGTGTGTGTGTGTGTGTGTGTGTGTGTGTGTGTGTGTGTGTGTGTGTGTGTGTGTGTGTGTGTGTGTGTGTGTGTGTGTGGGTGTGTGTGTGTGTGTGAGTCTTGCAGAGTTATGATGACAGTCCTGGCCATAAAATGAGCTTTATACTCATTGGCAGGCTGCTCTCAGCTCAGCAGGCCTAATTTATGAAACGTCTCTGTAACATTCAAACTGCTCCGAGACGTTCGACATGTGACTGCCAGCAAAAAATACTTTATTACATCACCACCAATAATCAGTAATAAAACATTTTTAACAAAAGCACATGTTCATTAGAGAAATAAAAGTGATTAAGTACAAACTCTTCTCTCTCCGCCTTCCTCTGTATCTCTCTATCGCCTCGCCCCTCCTTCCCTCCCTCTCTTTTACGACCCCTCCGTCTCCCCCTCTCTGCTGGTTAAGCTGCAGTGACAGCTCGCCTCCTCCCGCTGCAGGTATGTGTAGCTTCAGTGTGAACGCTGGCCAAGCTGAAGCGTCACATTCTGAACACAGGAACCGCATACCACCTGATCCACCACGACCCGAGTCCTGAAAGCACAAGGGCCCCGGCACTGTTCCCTGAGGAACTCCTTCAAAGAGTGAGTGAGACTCTTGAAGGAGAACTGTAGTTTTAGTATCAAAATGTGTCAAATGTAGAGTCAGACTTAAAACCATGTTGACCCATCCTCTGGTCTGAATTGTTTTAAACAGAATTACAGCAGTTCCTGTTCAAAGGTTCCACCTGCTGATGTTCTAGAGAGCAGAGAACATTCCATAACTTTGGCTTTGACAAATATTCTGTGTAAATTATGTTTATTTCTTTCATGGTAAGTTATCAGTAATAAAACGCAAGTCAGTGTTCAGATGCTTCCCAGCCTGCGACAAAATAAAGAGGCAGCAGGCGGGTTCACCACGTCCTGATCCAGTCCTGAATGGTGACCATTGTAAATATCCCACTGATAAGACGCTAAACACCATACACCATATTGAGTCTTCTGCTGATATTTTCCATACCGATATATTAGGATGTTTTTTCCACCTCATTGCAGAGCACATCATCAAGTGTCCCCTGTAGTGGAGATGATATCATGTCCACTCTTATTGTAGTGGCCAATAAACTGCCATAGCGCTGACACCTCGCGCCCTTCTTCATGTCGTAGCATCACGTTGGGCTTTGTTAACGACTCATCGAGCAGCAAACATCAGAAGACAAATGAGGATCTGCTGATGCTGATAATATCGTGCATCTCTACTCAATACCAAAAATGTTATGGAGGCACTGTGTTCAGTGAACGGCCATCAGCTGGTGTCGTCTGGTGTGCGTGTGCGTGTGTGCGTGTGTGCGTGTGTGCGTGTGTGCATGTGCGTAGGCGTGTGCGTGTGTTACAATAAAAACAGGGGCTCCTCCTCAGCCACCAGTATTGATCGCTGA
This sequence comes from Semicossyphus pulcher, assembly GCF_022749685.1. Classification (NCBI taxonomy): domain Eukaryota; kingdom Metazoa; phylum Chordata; class Actinopteri; order Labriformes; family Labridae; genus Semicossyphus; species Semicossyphus pulcher. The sequence goes on from NW_027211691.1 coordinate 26,340,808, forward strand.
GAAAGCAGGTCAGGGGAGCTCCGGCCATATATTAGAGAGAGCAATGAGTGTAATGAAACGTGGACACTGCAGCTCGGCTACTGTAAACACACGTCTGAGCTGCACCAGAGGAAACATGCAACAGATACCGACTAACATTTAGAGCTCACGCTGGTCTTAAAGGAGCCAGACGAGTGTCAGAGAGAGAGTCACAGCTTCTGAGAGGCTTTATCAACAAACTGTGTGCAGAGTAAAATAACAGGAAGAAGTGAGGGCTCTTTCACCACACAGGTATGTCATGTTGCAAAAAGCAGCTGCAGTTTTTATCAAACAAACAGGAAGTCCTCGTTCATTCTCACTGAACTGTGCTCCTCATTCCCTTCACCTGTGTGACAGCAGCAGTCCTCACTCAACGTATAAGCAGACAGACGACACGTGAAGAGAAACAAAGCACGAGCAGCTTCAAACAGCTCACACGTGGTCTTGAATGGGAGGGGCCTGTACCTGCAGCCTGTAGGTGAGCGGCTGTATTGCTTGTATGTTGTTGTTATGGGATGTTGAAATGCTGTTATAATGTCAGACGGCTGTTTGCAGGTTTCACGTCATGTAAACGAAGGTCATCTGACAAAGTGTTAGAGTCAACTGCTTCCCACAAAACTACCACAAGGCGCCAACTGTCAGTCACCTTTCAGCCACTTCCTTTCTAACATTACCATCTGATCAGCAGTCAGGAACTTTCTCCAGGCACCACGGAGAACATGAAGACTCTGACCCCCCAAAAGGTCCCTGCTCTGGGGGTAGCACTGATCGAAAGCACGGGGACATTGGGGTGTGCTATAGTATCTGCACTTGCTCTTTCACAGTGTACTTCTGCCCCCTCAGGACACTCTGCCCCCGGCAGGATGTAGTCCCCGCCTCATCACTCTTCCAGGGCTTGGCATCCTCGCGATCCTCCGCGGGCAAAAAGACGCTCCTCTCTGCAGACTGTCTGTGCTGTGAAATGACATTTTCAGCCTGAGGTTCGGCCTCCTCCAATGACTGATCACCTCTTTTACGAGCTCTTCTCCGCCCTAACAATCAGTCAGACTCACAGAAATGTTTGTCACACTACAGTGGTGAGAAACAGCACAAAGTGCTTCTGCACCATCACCACCAGAGCCTGACAGGTGTAGTGTTTCCATTCCTGCTCCACAGAGGGAAACCCCTTTAGATATGAGGGACTCCTCCATCTCTCCTTCAACACAACCTGCTACACAAACTTTAGCTTTTAGCTCTAACTGTAAAACCAAGCGGGAACCTCAGGCCTGTCAAATGAGGGTTAGCGCTAATGTGGCTAACGGACAGCGTTGTGAGGAGAAAAAAACAGGCACTGGCCCTTTAAATCCTGCCTGTAGCAATGGACACCCCCTCCCCCATCACCCCCCGCCAGCGTTCAGGCACTGCAGGGAGACGTAGTGCGAGGGCAGCTATCAGCCTCAGCGGTCCACAACCACAACAGGAAGAGTTCAGAGATGCTCTAATTTTAGATGGACGTCAAACACACCCAACAGGAGGAGAGGAGCTCCTTCTGCTTCCCCTCCAGGAGCTGGTAGCGCTTCATGCTCTGACAGTTTATCAAACTCACATCGTTACTTCAGTGGCTGCTCCTTTCAGACACAAAAAGTCGACACATTTATAAATAAAGTTCTGTGAGTCTGAACCAATGTAGTCGCACAAACACCACCTGAAGATCTACGTCGTGTGTGACAGCGTGCTGCGAGTCTGAGCTCTCTGAGCTGGGATCCAAAGAGTTCCTGGAGCTGATCTGTGTGGGAACCTGCAGGTTAAAGCTGCAGCAGAGCTCAGCCTGACTGTAACTCATACGCAGATCACTCACCATCTATCCATGAAAACACTCCGAACTGTACTGCTGCACGGCTGCAACCGAGAACAGACTTCCTGCTGATTTTCAAAGTAAAGTTACCTGACTGTTGATCAGTTCTCACTCTGACCATCAGAACGTTACTCTGGAACACATGGACGACTGAACAGAGCAGAAATATATGAACATTTAGATTTACTGCATTATGTCCAACACACACATCTTTACTAAACCTAAGCAAAGTATTCATTTAGCTTCAGTTAGTAAGAGCGTCGCGGTTTGCTTATGTAGCTTGGGTTAGTAAAGATCAGAGGTCTGCTGGTGAAACAGCTTTGTGTGCTCGGCTCCGTCCTGCAGAACCACACCAACCCTGAGACCTCGTGTTCTGATACCCCTTTTCCACCAACGCTAACCTGGTTCTAGTTCAGGGCCGGTGCTCGAGCTGGTTCGGAGCTGGTTCAACTTGCAAACCAACTTGGAACCAGTTTGTTTTTCCACCCGCTGGAGCCCGTGGAAGAGCCACGTCATGACGTCACTCTGTACGTGACCGCTTCTCCCAGCAGCAACTTTCCCTCACATTAACAATGACGGACCACAGGCTGTGTTTGCCGTTGTTGCTCCTATTTCTGAAATCACATTAGATCCCAAAGACAACCTGTCCCACACATCTGTGCTACTCGTCGTGCTTTCCATGGACGGTGACTTCTTATGAGAAGAAAGGTAATGATCCACCCATTTCTATTCTTAATAAGACATAAGATGTTGTTAGCCTCTCTGCTCGCCCGCTAGCTCGATTTAGCTTGTTATTTAGCATCGATTAAACTGGTGTCTGTTAAACAAATCAGTAACCTCTTACTAAGTTTTCCAGGGAGCGTACACGATGCCAGAGTTCTGAAACACTCTCATCTGGATGCCCTCAGTGACGGGGAGTCGCTGGGGCAAAACAAAGTGACCATAGCTGTCTGTGAGCGAACATTACCCAAATATAACTACAGGGCTTAACGTAACATTTCCGCATTTATATCCATAACATTCCTTGTTTTGTGTCGCTGAATGTAGAAGAACGGACACTCTCGTTTGGTTTGTCTCTTTGGTCACGGCAGCCCCGCCCCTCGCCCCTGACGTAGGCGCTTTGCGGTTCTAGACCAGCAAAGAGTTGGGGCCGCTCTGGAACCTGTTTTCAGTCGAAACATAAAAAACGGGTTCGTAATTCATCACCGGCCCTGAACCGGACCTGAAACTGCCATGGTGGAAAAGGGGTATTAGAGAGTCCTGTTAGCTAAAAGCTAAAAGCTAACAGGCTAAAGAAACAATCAGATTCAATGACTTGAATTTATATCTCAACAGAAACACAGGAAGTACGATTAAAGAGACTATCTGACAGTTTTTTTAACAAGCTAAGGTCTAAACAAGTCTGGACTGAACACGCGCACACACACACACACGCACACACACACATACACTCACACTCACATTAGACCTGCTTACACTGCAGCACACACACTCGTAGCGGCTCGGCCTGCACACACTACAAGGTATGAAGACAACAAAGCATCACTCACTCAAGGATAGTGCTAACATAACTGCGTGCCAGAGGGAGCCACATAACACCTCAAGAGATCTCATGTGATCTTGCGTGATCTCGTATGATGCAGGCATAAACACGCGGAGTGACTCGGCCCTGCCTTCGGGATGCTCTGCAGACAGAACAAACGAGGTCACCACAGGTCGTCTTTCCTTCAGAGAGTTTGTTTCTGTCATCAGTAGCATGCTAGCTAACGTTAGCCTCAGAAGCTTAGACTGATGTGTGGGATATTTGCGTAACAGCTGTAACTGTATAAACATAATGTTTGGAAGATACAAGAAGCTTGTGGACATACAAAAGGACGTGGAGACTACAACTCCCAGGGTGCATCTCACCCACAAACAGCTACTGACAGAGCTGCACCTGTACAGTAATCTGCTGTCTGTGCTGGACTCAGCTGACACTTCCAACACGACCACAGACGACACGCGAGGAAGAACATCTACATGGAGGTATTAGGAAAATGAGTGACAGCGCCACCTAGTGAGGCTGTTACAGAACTGCAGTCTCTAGTATTGATTAGAAATCCCACATCAGTTCAGTGTCCATGTTCAATTTATCAGCAGATTGCTGTGCTGCTTTTTCTGCTGTCCTCGGTGTGTGTGTGTGTGTGTGTGTGTGTGTGTGTGTGTGTGTGTATTGATCGAGAGGTAAAGCTGTGAGCAGGAGAAGAGAACCGTTTTTCCACATCAGCCGATAAACATTCCCTTTGTTCCGACCGTACAAACCTGCTGCTGCAGCTCTTCAGGGCTCACACACACACACACACACACACACACACACACACACACACAGGGCTGCAGCTTGTGTGTGTGTGTAGGATTCTGTCATCCTAACAGCAGTCAGCACAAACAAACTAAAAATGAACACGTGGCTGCAGGAACGTTACTGAAACACTCAAATATTGTTCGACACTCTGAATGAAAAACACAAACTAGAATCTCACATGCTCGATTCTTAGTTCAGTATCAAAGCTGCAGTGTGGAGCAGGAGAATGTCACTCTGACTTAACCCTTTACACTCTGCAGTGCTACACTGCTGGTTTGGATTACTGCCATGTCATGTGACGCCATGCCTGTGATGTCATGCTTTAGAGTCTCTGAAATGTTTGTTTTCTTTACAATCAGAGCTACAATATAATATTCTACTGTTACTGTGCGCTGAACAAACATTGTGCTGGATCCCATCTAACCGTCTGACACACAAAAATCACACAACAACAATGAACACACCACAACAGATCACAGCTCCTCCTGTGTCCTGAGAGCTTAAATCAGTGTTTTTCTGAATGGAGTCTGGTGTGTGTGCAGAGAGCGATGTAACGTCTGTGTGTGGTTAAAACAATCATCTTCCTCTGCAACAAAAAGGTCTATCTCTGTAGGGATCCTTTCTGTCATGTTGTCACACACTTAGAAGAACAATCTGAGCCCGTCAGTGGAAACAACAAGAACTTTTAGGGGACGACCTTTGACCGGACACATTTCCCCTGCAGGGACTGAAAACATGGACCAGCATTAATGTCCGTCAGTTTGACCTCTGAATGTGATCGACGTTAAATAAGATGATAAATCGACATTCAAACATTCAAACCGACCTGACGTTCATTCATACCTTCATGTGAACGTGATCGCGTCCGTGTTTATGTTGAAACAATCAAATATGGCGGCAAGATAAAGACACCTGTGCAGCCTCACTGAATATGACAGTTATAATATGGGATGGTTCTGGTATCGCATGTGTGCTTGTGTAGTATTTTTCCAGCACGCACGCGCAAATGCCTTCTCTTCACTACTACGAGGCCACATGACCGAGCTCCGCGAGCCGCTTCATTCATCCACCCGCCGTGTGGTCGTAGTAAAAGGCGCGTGGACGATACCGAGGCGCAGGGCATAAAAAATAAACATAAATCTGTCCGGTTATCGGTGATTTCTGAGGCTCGCGCTCTCCGCCACCGCTCTGCTGATCGAGTATTGATCCGCCTGCATGCCTGAGCAGACAATGGAGCAGCAGCCTGCAACCACACTCACACACACACACACACACACACACACACGGCTGCAGCCAAGCCCCCCGACATGCAGCCAAACACAACTGACAGTAAATGCAAAAGCAGGCTGCACTGAAGTGACTCCCGCGGACAGAACACACAGACACGTCCTCTTACTGCACGAGCGTCCTCAGCCGGTCGGTTACACACAGTCAGACCTGCATTCACATTTTCCTTCGTGAGGTGCAAAATGAGGACACAGGCACATGCACTATCCTCAGTCCACCTTGAATCTGCAGCCACAGCAGCAGCTCGAGCGAGCACAGACACAACATGCACGGCCACCCTCCACAGAACGAGCCCGTGTGCGGCTCTAATGACGCGGATTCACACCGGATCCCTTTAAAATCTGCATCGTATTCTCCATCTGCCCGCACGAGCCCTGCTCTCCTTTATCGCCATGTGCTGCTGCAGGAGAAACACTACCACACCGCTACACACTCAGCCATGAAGGCAGCCTGGGAATCTGTGTATAACTGGTCAGAATCTCTCCGAGGTTTGGCTGTGGAAGGCTCAGAAAACTACATCCTCCAGTTTCATGCGTGAATCTTCTGAGAAACGCGGAAATAACCGCGTATTTAGTGCAAAACAGAGGAAATACAGAAATGTTTGAAGCATGCCGCACAGGGGCTCGCGTGCCCGGCTGTGTCTCTGACACTCTGCTGGTATTCTCATGTCTGCAGTGTTGCAACCTGCAGCCCTTTCACCCACAAAACAAACAGCACAATCCGCCAGGCCAGCTCTTTTTTTCTCTCTTTACCTGCACACAAAGTTCCCAGCAGAAGTGCACAAGTCATCCAGGAGAGCCACATATTCCCTCTAGTCGGAGACGGTCGCCGCTGCGCCGCCGGGTTGCCTCCTGCTGTCCCCCGGATCCTCCTCCAGCATTTAAAAGACAAGTTGAAGAAGCGCAGAAAAGACGCTGCGTAAAAGCGCAGCCAGGCCCGGGCTCCGGGAGAGCGGGGTCTGTCCGGTGGGCTTTTGTTGTGTGCAGTGTGTGTGTGTGTGTGTGTGTGTGAGTGTGTGATAATCCAGCCAACAGCCCCCTCCTCCTCCTCCTGCTCCTCCAAAACGCACCAGACCCGCACGGCTCTATGGAGAAGTTCCCAGCAGATCCGGAGCCCTGCGGGGCGGACAGCAGCGGCGGCTCAGCCCGGGGTCACTCACACTCACAGCCGGCTGGTGGCTCCGAAACCAGCCCGCAGAACTGTCACAAAAAGGCGGCTGAAGGTGTGAAAACAGCCCGCAGAGCAGCTCTCCTCCTCCCGTCTCCCCCTCTCTGTTTCCCCCTCGCTCGGTGCAGCTCTCAGCACCGCCTCGTCCTCTCTCTCTCTCTCTCTCTCTCTCTCTCTCTCTCTCTCTCTCTCTCTGTGGTCGGGGCTGCTGGGGACAAGCAGGCACAGGAAGTGTCGAGCTGCACTGACCGGCCCAAAGTCACCTGCTTCCTCTTTCAAAATAAAAAGCAGGGCTGGTCCTGCTCTCAGCTGTTTGATGATTACAGAGAATAACACAAAGAGATTCAGCGGTGATCTTTAGTGAGGCGTATTGATTCTTTACAAAGCTTGGTAGTAACATGATCAGGGAGATGTATGAGAATGTTGCTCGTTTCATGAAGACAAAATAAGTTTATATAAAACATGCAGAGATGTCTGAACAGACACTGAACGCATGTTTAGGCCTGACTGAATCAGCACACGTGTATGATTCATGTCTTACAAACCAACACGCTGAGCCGATGTGAGGACGGGGCACGTCTGGGAACATCTGAAAAAAAACAAACAGACATTTAAAGTCCTGTTAAAACGTGAAATAATATCAATAAATAATCGCTCGTTATAACTTCACATAACCTTCAGCCATCGACGAGATGAGAGAACAGACACAAAACACTTGAGAGACGCTGATCTGACAAAGCAAAACATCCTTCAAATAAATGATGAAATATACAAATTTATAGATTTAAATAAACTAATAGAATTAAAGCTGTGTTATGTATATCATTTATATAAAGTAACGACAAAGGAGGAAAAACGTCGCTGATATTTTATTTTGTTAAAGACGATTAAAATAAACAAACGTTATGTTTGATACAAAGCGACGAAATGCGACCTTTATTTTGATAATCTTGACCGGAAGCTTTGCCTCTCGTTCTGACGGGCTTCACACTGCTTGGTGCACCCGAGCTGAACCGAGTCCAAAATGGCTCCTGAAGAGAGAAAGGGAGAGGGGGGGGGGGATAGACAGAGAGAGTGAGGGGGGGGATAGAGAGAGAGAGAGGGATAGACAGAGAGAGGGGGGTAGACAGAGAGAGTGAGGGGGGGGTTAGAGAGAGAGAGAGGGATAGACAGAGAGAGAGAGGGGGGATAAAGAGAGAGAGAGATAGAGAGAGGGAGGGAGAGAGAGAGGGGTGATAGAGAGAGAGGGAGGGATAGACAGAGAGAGTGAGGGGGGGATAGAGAGAGAGAGAGGGATAGACAGAGAGAGTGAGGGGGGGATAGAGAGAGAGAGAGGGATAGACAGAGAGAGTGAGGGGGGGGTAGAGAGAGAGAGAGGGATAGACAGAGAGAGAGAGGGGGGATAAAGAGAGAGAGAGATAGAGAGAGGGGTGATAGAGAGAGAGGGAGGGAGGGAGAGAGAGAGGGGGGATAGAGAGAGAGAGAGGGATAGACAGAGAGGGAGAGGGGGGATAGAGAGAGAGAGGGATAGACAGAGAGAGGGGGGGATAAAGAGAGAGAGAGATAGAGAGAGGGAGGGAGAGAGAGAGGGGGGATAGAGAGAGAGAGGGATAGACAGAGAGAGAGAGAGAGAGAGAGAGAGAGATAAAGAGAGACAGACAGACTGTATAGATGGACGACGCGTCTCCATCTGCTCTCATTGTACGACAGTGATGCCAAAGCAGCCCTGTGATAGGCCCTGCCATCTTGCGATGGTGACGTCATTTGGAGCCAGAGTCTGCGCAGTAGAGATCGGCGGGTGGAGCCGCCGTTCACAGGTATGGAAACTTCAGTGACTGTAGTGATTGTTTTAGTTACGTCTCCTCTCACCGTTCGTCCTCCACTCTGCTAACCAGGAACTGATCGACTGCAGGAGCCGTATTGGTCAACAGAGCTGTCAATCATCATTTTGACAGCATCAAATAACTGATTAAAAATAAACTTGTCAGAAAAATGAACACTGTGACATAAATCAGCAGGATAAGAACTAACTAAAATGACAGAAACATGTTGAAGAAAAATGTATTTGACGTGTATTTAGATTTTATAGTTTGACTCATGTCCCATCTGTTAACATGGAGGAGGCGGGCTTTATGAGCTATACTGCAGCCAGTCAGCAGGGGGCGACAGAGAGGGTTTGGCTTCACTTTGAGGGAGCTGTCATGTCGGCCATCTTTTTATACAGTCTTTGACAGAGACAGACAGACAGACAGACAGACAGGCAGACAGAAAGACAGAGACAGACAGACAGACAGACAGACAGACAGACAGAGAGAGAGAGAGAGAGACAGACAGACAGACAGAGACAGACAGAGAGAGAGACAGAGAGACAGAGAGACAGACAGACAGACAGACAGACAGACAGAGAGAGAGACAGACAGAGAGACAGAGAGACAGGCAGACAGACAGACAGACAGACAGGCAGAGAGACAGACAGACAGACAGACAGGCAGAGAGACAGACAGACAGACAGACAGACAGACAGAGAGAGAGACAGGCAGACAGACAGACAGACAGGCAGAGAGACAGACAGACAGACAGACAGACAGACAGAGAGACAGAGAGAGAGAGAGACAGACAGACAGACAGTCTGTGTAAATTGAATAATATGGATATTATGGTGACACTTGGCTCCACAGAGGCATGATGGGTAATCAATCATCTGAGGAAAGAAGAAAAAACAAATGCAGCAGAAACTACAGAATCAAGTCTGAACTGATCGTATCTCTTCACTGACTGACAGAACGTTTCAGCGGAGGCTGTTTGATTTTAAAGATGAGAGTTTGTAAAGAAACATCATCGAGCAGATTAACGGTCACTTATTGCTGCAACGTTTCAGCCCTGTTGCCTCCTCCAGCAGAGGGCAGCAGTGAGGCCTGAGGCGTTTGTGATCGATGCACCGGTGCAGCGACTGAGGAGATGCTGGTGCTGAGCGCAGCCTGTGTGGACGTTTCTGATGTTACATAAGTTCAGACTAAACGCAGACATGAACCAGACAGCTGTGTTATTCTTGGCTCTGGATCAAACGTACAGAAACACAGAGACGGGAGCACACACACGCACACACACACACACACACACACACACACACACACACACACACACACACACACTTGGTCCATGTGTGTTAGGGCTTGTAGACACTCCATGTGTCGACTCTGCAGTGACATCACTGATAAAGCATACAGCACCCACACATTTCACAATAAGAGCGCTGCTGCCGTTGATAGAATAGAAACCTGACGTTTTATTTTAAATTCAGTTTTAAAGGATTTTAGAAGTGTGATCCTATAGAAGTCTATGAGAAAATGGTCCTCCTGCTCTCCTGATTTATTCCCTCAGTAAACATGTTCCTACTGAGTTCCTAATTCTCTCTATCAAATGTGGTCACTCCTGGTTCTAAAAAAAACAAATGGCGCTGGTGAAATGCCAGTAGTCCACAGATAATCAGGTGATGTCACAGTGGCTCCACCCACTTCTTACACAGAGAGATTTCATACAAAGTAAATGCAAAGACATGAATTTGCCCAAGTTGATTTTTTTAAACTCAAAGCCATGTGACGCTGCGTCGTGAAAGCCTGTCACCATTCAGGTTCTCTTGACATCCTGATGTTGCAGAAGAAACCGTCAAACCAAACTCCATTCAAAAAACAGTCATTTTAAAGTCGTGTTCTTGTCGTCTCACAGACAGACCTGACAGAGCATGAACTCGGCCTGTTTACAACCCTGCCTCCTGATGTAGTTCTCTCAGCATCCTCTCAGCCTGTTTATTGTCATTAAATCTCAGTAACATCTGTTTGTTGTGGCTTCATAGCGCTGTAGTGAGACAGATCTCAGCCCACCTGTGACTTGCTAGATACAGTGAAACTGCCACTCAGCGGAGACAGATGGACAGGCGCTCCACAGCTGAAACAGAACGCTGGTAGTTGGTGTCCATCAGAGAAATCCTGGTACTGATCCGAGCTAACAGTTCATCACACTGGGCACTGGTCAGCCTGAAGGAGCTGGAAGCAGCAGGAGAGTTCATCAGACACAGCTCAGGAGGAGGAGGGAGGTTAAGCAGCTGTTGTTTCCGCTGACAGGCTCAGATTGTTATTCTAAGTGTGTGACAACATGACAGAAAGGATCCCTACAGAGATAGACCTTTTTGTTACAGAGGAAGATGATTGTTTTAACCACAGACAGACGTTACATCGCTCTCTGCACACACACCAGACTCCATTCATAAAAACACTGATTTTAACATCACAGAACACTGAGCTGCTGCTCTACTGCTATAATTATTATTATTGTTATTATTATTAAATAATGTTAAGTGTGTGTGTGTGTGTGTGTGTGTGTGTGTGTGTGTGTGATGTCAAACATACATATTGCTGTCAGTGCAGAGCAGAGAGACTCTCTTAAATTAATTTAACAAATAATAAAGTCCCAAAGCTGCAGTTCCTCTGGTGTCCACTTGAGGCTGTCTCCAGCAGTGAGTCAGTCCCCATAGAGCCCCATGTTAAACTTTACAGCAGAAATAAACATGTTTACAGCCTGGTACAAAAAACAGTTTGGGTCTCTATAGCTCATTTCTCTCTTCATGACAACTGTACGGGGAGAATCTTTATACAGCTCACCTGTTTACATTATATTAAGGCTTAAAGTGATGCAGCATTAGGGGCGTGGCCTCTTTGAGTGACAGCTGGGAGCTGCTAGCTGTCTGCTAGGTGTCCGCTCAGCTAACTCAGTCACTGAACGTAACCTCTGGGCCGTGTTTGTGCTGTTGGAGCCTTTTGGAGATTTGTTGATGTAAATATCAGACAGATAATCTGTGTGTGCGCTTTATTGGACGAACAGACCTGTTTTATTGTGTTAGCACTGATTAGCAGCTATCTGTGCCTGTGCTCACCGTATGCTGTGAAATAAAGATGGGGAGTCAACAGCTGAAATCTCTACTTCTCCCTGTTGCAGAGGACAAATGGCTTCCCTGCAGCCACAGTTAGGCCAGTGGCTCCCTCTCTGCTCCCTGTGTGTGTGTGTGTGTGTGTGTGTGTGTGTGTGTGTGTGTGTGTGTGTGTGTGTGTGTCTGTGTGTGTCTGTGTGTGTCTGTGTGTTTCGGGGTGATACCAGGTGACATCAGGATCATGAGGGTGCAGCCTCGTCTCACTACCCTCCGTCTTTGTGACATTTCCTGTCTGCCTGCTGCCACAAAGCTATACGGCATTAAGACACACACACACACACACACACACTGTACATAACAATATTCACACATTCGTTCTGCAGGATGTTTTTAAGCAATCATTCAGCCAGCAGCCACAGAAACGGTTAATGATAAGGAACACGTCAAACCCCCGAGCCACAGCAGAAGAAGCATAACATAAAGAGCAAAGTATAAACATAAATTAACCGCACACGTCGTCATGCATCTGATCAACACAAAGTGAGCAGCTAACACACATGCTGTAGCTGTAGCTGTGCAGAAACATTCACAGGTTTCTCTCACAAACACACTTTAGCGTCGTGTCAGTAGACGCCAACTGCTAGCTAACACAGTCTCAACAGGACACTCTAGCATAGCAGGCTACATGCTAGTCCTCCGACATACACATTCATAAGAGGGGAGGAAACGTTCCAGAGACGAAGAGGAAGTAAAGCCACCAAACGTGTGTTCATTAAAGAATCTGAACATTCAGCTAACTCCCCGTAACGTTTCTTCGTAGGCAAACACAATCAGTTATTAAAACTTATTTACAACATGGCAACAAAACCTAAACCATGAAACTGATGTGATAGCAAGATGCTAACCAGCCACATTCAAAATCAAAGTCTGCTTCATTCCTAAAGCTCTTTTCAGATGTAAATGACTCAACAAGGGCAGTCGCAGATGATTTCCATTTGAGGAACCCTGACACCGGGCAGAGTTAGCTAATAGTACGAACGTAGATCCCTAGCTAACGGAAGAAACATTTGCTCTCAGCTGCTCTGAGCGCCCCCTACAGGCCTGGAGCACGTCTGTTCTGGGTTTGTGTGTCTGACTTTGTGTATTTGCAGCGCGTTTGATGTTAATGTGTTTGTTTCGGCTGTTAACAGTGAACTTGTATCGTCTCTGAATGTGCAGCCTGTTTCGTCTTATGGAAACGGTTTGGGCCGTTGCAGCCTGCTTTAGTTTGAAATGTGACAGGAAGGAATTAAATAGCAGGGAGATACGTGCATGTGTGCGACAGCGTACACGATCATTCATACTTTTTCAGGAAAAATTTTATTTTATATATTTTATATAAATATTTTGGCTGTAAAAGACATGAAAACCATTCAGACAGACACACACACACACACACACACACACACACAGCAGTGTGCTGCGTTAGCGGTGTTTCATCAGTCAGAGCAGAAACAGGGAAATCAGAGCTGAGCTGATAACTAATGCATGGATTCTCCTTAAAGCACTGCTGATGACACACACGCACACACACACACACACACATTTCAGTTGCCCCGGGGATGTAATATTCACATGGTTTCTTTCTGTCTCATACACTCTCTCACACAGACTTTGCCCTCCCTGGGATGTAGAAAGAGTACGTCTTCCTCCTCCTCCCACACACACACACACACACACACACACACACACACACACACACACACACACACACACACACACACACACACACACAGATGTGGTGGTAATAGTAGCAGCACGTTCTATATGAATACATTCACCTGTGTTACACAGACATGTTGTTGGGTCTGAACATTAACACTTCACATCATTAAATGTTTTTAGTTTAGAGGGGCAGGTTCCCTTTCTGTCCCAGGGAAGCCCTCAGTGTCTGGGCCAGGTTCCATTTAGCTGCTGTTGAAAGGTTCCCTTCAGCTTGTAACAGATACATGAGTGCCGTGCTGCCAGTTCGGTTTACAGACTAACAACACTGAAGTCTGATCGAGAGTCAGTAAAGTCAAGTGTACAACGAAAACACAGCTAGAACCCAAACCAGACCCGACACACAGACACACACAGACACACACAGACGCACACAGACGCACAGACACACACAGACACACACAGACGCACACAGACACACAGACACACACAGACACACACAGACACACACAGACGCACACAGACACACACAGACACAGACACACAGACACACACAGACACACACAGACACAGACAGACACACACAGACACACACACACACAGACGCACACAGACGCACACAGACACACACACACACACACAGACACACACACACACACACAGTCACACACAGACACACACAGACACACACAGACGCACACAGACACACAGACACACACAGACACACACAGACACACAGACACACACAGACACACACAGACACACACAGACACACACACACACACACACAGACACACAGACACACACACACACACACAGTCACACACAGACACACACACACACAGACGCACACAGACGCACACAGACACACACAGACACACACAGACACACACAGACACACACAGACGCACACAGACACACACAGACGCACACAGACACACAGACACACACAGACACACACAGACGCACACAGACACACAGACACACACAGACACACACACACACACACAGACGCACACAGACGCACACAGACACACACAGACACACACAGACACACACAGACACACACAGACACACACAGTCACACACAGACACACACACACACAGACGCACACAGACGCACACAGTCACACACAGACACACACAGACACACACAGACACACACACACACACACAGACGCACACAGACACACAGACACACACAGACACACACAGACGCACACAGACGCACACAGACACACACAGACGCACACAGACACACAGACACACACAGACACACACAGACACGCACAGACACACACAGACACACACAGACACACACAGACGCACACAGACACACAGACACACACAGACACACACAGACGCACACAGACACAGACACACACAGACACACACAGACACACACAGACACACACACACACACACACACAGACACACAGACACACACACACACACACAGTCACACACAGACACACACACACACAGACGCACACAGACGCACACAGACACACACAGACACACACACACACACACAGACACACAGACACACACACACACACACAGTCACACACAGACACACACAGACACACACAGACACACACACACACAGACACACAGACACACACAGACACACACAGACACAGACAGACACACACAGACACACACACACACAGACGCACACAGACGCACACAGACACACACACACACACACAGACACACACACACACACACAGTCACACACAGACACACACAGACACACACACACACACACACAGACACACACAGACACAGGTAATGCTCCCTCTGCTGCTACCTGGGTAGGGTCAGAAAACACATCATGTTAAAGGGTTGGAATTACAACTCAAACCTCGGTCTGCTGGTGAACGCTACAGAGCACAGCTTCCTGCTGCTTAGCCTGCACATGCTCACAGCAAACCAGAGAAGTGCACCGGATTCCTCTCCTGAATACAGACACTATTTTACATGTCCACATGATCCTGAGAAAAATCTGCTTTCTGCAGGAAGAAGACTCCTCCTCCTCCTCCTCTCCTCCTCCTCCTCTCCTCCTCCTCCTCCTCCACCTCCTCCTCTCCTCCTCTCCTCCTCTCCTTCTCCTCCTCTCCTCCTCCTCTCCTCCTCCTCCTGTCCTCCTCTCCACCTCCTCCTCTCCTCCTCTCCTCCTCCACCACCTCCACCACCTCCTCCTCTCCTCCTCTCCTCCTCCTCCTCCTCCTCCTCCTCCTCCTCCTCCTCCTCCTCCTCCTCGTCCTCATCTTTCCCTGTCCACCTCTTTCTCATCCCTCTCCTTCTTTTCCCACCTCCTCTCCTGCTTGCATGGGTCTCTTTCGCTCGCTCTGCCAGTCTGTTGGCTGCTTATATAAGAGCTTTATGTAACGGCCTATAAGATGAGCCGGTGGCCTTGTAGGAGACAGAGGGAGGAAAGAAGAAGATGCTTCCTCTGCTCTGCCTCTGTGGCGTTGATTCCAGAAGGCAGGTTTGGAGAATTTTATGCAAACTTCTGAACTGCTGCAGAAAAAGAATTCAAGACTCTGAATTTATCGTAAACCAAGAAACACAGAGGGAAAAATTCAGTCTCTGTTTGAAGGTTAACAAAACGCAGACAGAGAGCTGGGAAAGCGTCCGATCGCTCCACACACTGTATACAAAGATGGCCGACATCATCTCAGCTAAACCCTCTCTATCGCCCCCTGCTGCCTGGCTGCAGTATAGCTCATAAAGCCCACCTCCTCCATGTTAACAGATGGGACATGAGTCAAACTATAAAATCTAAATACACGTCAAATACATTTTTCTCAAACATGTTTCTGTCATTATAGTTAGTTCTTATCCTGCTGATTTATGTCACAGTGTTCATTTTTCTCACAAGTTTGCTTTTAATCAGTTATTTGATGCTATAAAAAGGGGGCGTGGCCTCATGAGTGACAGCTCTGTTGTAGCAGAGTAGAGGAGGAATGGCGAGAGGAGACGTAACTAACACTAACACTACAGTCATTGAACTTTCCATCAGCGTGAATATCTGCTTCAGACCGACACAAGAAGCTGTTCTGCTGCAGACTGAGCCCACCTGAGGGCTCCAACACGCCAAGGACACCTGAGGGCTCCAACACGCCAAGGTCACCTGAGGGCTCCGACACGCCAAGGACACCTGAGGGCTCCATGTATGTGTCCGAGCACACATTCAGGTATCTGAGGTCACTTTGAATTTGAATGCTAACTGTCACAGAGTGATGAGCAACCTGCTCACGGTGAGTCTGCTCGTTCATGTTTTGTAAGTTCTTGTAATGCAGCAAAGGTTGGGCTCTGTGAGCAGAACATCGTGTTAAAAACCAACATGTGTGTTTTTCATATGAAAACACTGAAGCTGGTGTGAGAAGGCCTGCGGGCAGCCGACCACAGCACATCACCTGATCTCCTGCTTTGACCTGATTACTGGCAGTAATTTGGCCTTTCATGTTCATGTTAATGTGACGGTAGGCTGTGCATGTTTAAACAGGCCGAGTGCTGCAGCCCGGACGAGCTGCATGCAGAGAGCGACGGCAGGCCTCCTGCTGCGAGCGCAAACACAGAGCTGCAATATTAAAGAGCTGAATGAAGAAGCAGCAGCGGGTTTCTGATGGAGGCACACTGATACACACACACACACACACACACACACACACACACACAGACTTGCTCCAGTCTCTCAGGAGGACACTGCATTGATTCCTGGAGAACACATTCCAACCTTAAAGCTGCGATTTGAAATATTCTTCATATTTACAGAAAATCATGCGACAAACAGTTAAAGGGAGCCTAACGCAGGTTTTGGTGTTGCTCTGTGTTTGAAGGATGTGAACAAATCCTGTTGTGTTTCTGCTGTGCCCTCTAGTGGCCAAACATTCACTTCATGTAGCTTTAAACCAGCAAAACTGTGCTCAGTCCAAAAGATGAGGCAAAACACAGAAGTATACGTACAGATGCTGGTGTTAGATGTAGAAGGTCAAAGTTCAGACGATACTTCAGCTTGTTTCTTGCAGCGTCTGAATCTCTGAAAACATAACTTCCCTCTGTTTCCTGAAGATTACTCAGTAACAATAAAAGGTATCTAAATGTGAAATGAAAAGAATCATTGCTTGAGGAGAAATCAGTCAGCAAAGGCAGGAAAGACTCCACAGAGAGAATCACAGCTCCACCTCATTAAAGCCTGATGAAGCTTCGCTGCAGAGGAGGTGAAGTTCAACACAGAGAAACACAAATTACAAAGCTAGACCGACACGCCTTCAAACACCGACATCTTCCCTGAGCACAATGAGTCCAACATGTTACGGCTCCCGTCGGCCTGAGACGAGAACATCAGCGTGTTCATGAGCAGCTCGGTCGTCTGCCTCCGGCCCAACAGAAGAAGATTAGATTTGTCGTTTTGCTCTCATTGTACAGTCTGACCTCGCCCCGCGCAGGACATCAGACATGTCGCCAGGATCAATGTGACAGCATGTCTGGCTTTATCGAACAGTTTGGATCTGAGGGAGAAAAAGAGCAGGCGAGTTCAGCCCCATCGATCCCTGATGGATGAGGGTGAGAGAGAAGGTAATTGAGGTGAAGAGTGAGGAAGAGGAGGAGGAAAGAAGATTAAAAAGGGAGTGTAAAAGAAGAGGGGAGGAGCAGGAGTTCACAGAGGGAGGAGCTGCTCTACTGCTGCCTTGATTGGTCAGTTTGTTTGTGTTGTTGTGACTTTGATGCTTAAAATGGGGACTTTCAAGTAACAGCAGAGCAGCAGCTCCTGTGTCCTGAGAGCTTAAATCAGTGTTTTTCTGAATGGAGTCTGGTGTGTGTGCAGAGAGCGATGTAACGTCTGTGTGTGGTTAAAACAATCATCTTCCTCTGTAACAAAAAGGTCTATCTCTGTAGGGATCCTTTCTGTCATGTTGTCACACACTTAGAAGAACAACCTGAGCCTGTCAGTGGAAACAACAAGAACTTTTAGTGAACGACCTTTGACCCATCAAGGATTATGTTGCAGCCGTTACAGCCTGTTTCACTGCTGCTCTGTACTCAAACATGTTGAAACTCTGCTTTAAGAGAAATCCTACGTTTTGGAGATGAACGATGAGGTCACTCGAGTATGTATGCTCTGTACATTGGGGCGGCTGTGGCGCAGTGGTATAGTTGTCGTCTCTCAATTGGACAGTTGGTGGTTCGATCCCTGACGGGTACAGTCACATGTTAAAGCAAGTTACTCTCGCAGAGCCATCGGATATGAATGGGCATAGATCTGACTGGAGATGGCACATAGGCCTCTGCCATCAGCGTGTGAATGAGTGTGTGAATGGGTGAATGTGACACAAGAGTCGAAGGGAGACATATAAGTACAGTCCATTTACCATTTCCATGTCCGTGAGCCCACTGTGTATGACTAAGGAGCGTCACAGCAACACAAACAACGCTTTAAAAGACAACGATCACTGCAATCTGTTGGTCAGTGTGTGTGTGTGTGTGTTTCAGGGTTAGTTGATTCTTTGTTCTTCACGTAATAAAACAGCAGCTCCCTCAGCACCAATCTGCATACTGATGACACACACACACACACACACACACGTTGGGGCTCTGGTTGATTGCATTATAATATTCAGCTCATGCGAGTGGCAGCTGAGAGGTCCATGAGTCAGGAGAGACTGGAGCTAACGTGCACACAGCATTCAGAACAATGACGATCTGTGCGTCCACACGGCTGCTCACACGTTCACCAAACCTCTTGTTCTGTTATCGTTGATGCCTTGACGTGAAGAGTCCTTACAGACGGTGAACTTCAGAAGAGAGTTTCTAATCACAGAGTCTCTACACACGCACAGACGATGAACCCTGAAATCATGACACGCCCCTAAGGCTGTAAGTTACTTCACTTACTACAGCCTACAGCGTGCTGGATGCCAGAGTCAGGACAGCGTTGTAGTTTCCTGAAACAAGGCGTTGGACCAGGTCGTGGCTGCTAACAGAAACCAGCAGCGTGCAGAGCAAAAGAGGAGAAACACATTAGTCAGGGTGTAATCCTGAAGCGTCTATCATCTGATGAGGACTTAGCTCTATAACAACCTGTCACTCACAGGTAGCCCCGCCCTAACCCCTCCCCTCTTCCTGGTCTGTGTGACTCTCAATGGGAGCATCAGTGACTAAATGAACATCATGCTGTGTTGAAGAAGACTTGAAACTAGAGACTGAGACCAGAAACTCATTAGGAACATGTTTACTGAGGGAATACATCAGGAGAGGAGGAGGAGCATGTTCTCATAGACTTCTATAGGATCACACTGCTTTTACAACCAGTGGAGTCGCCCCCTGCTGGACATTAGACAGAATGCAGGTTTAAGTCACTTCTCTTCTCGCTTCACATTGTCACAGCACTGGTTACCTTCAGGTATCGTCCTGAACACCAGGTGAGCCGTGCTCTCGTGCATTTGACATGCAGGTGGGGTTTTCAGATTAGTTGCTCCACCTGTTACCTCCCAGCGTGCAACAATGCAGTCGATGTTTGAGCGCGATCGGACGGACCTGCTGACCTCCTCAGTTCCTCTGGGACCTGTTCACCGGGTTCCTGGGAGGCTTGTTCACAGCTGGAAACTAAATCTATGACACATGACCTCTAAGGCCCGACACGTCTCTGTCCTGCACCTTGGATCTGTTCTTTCATAAAGCAGATGGGATGTAGACTGCAGCAGGATGTCTTCTTAGCTTTGGTAACACTAATGCTAACGCTAACTCTAATTCATCTCCCAGGCGGGCCAGACAAGAAAGCAGAAAGCAGCTCCCCCAGCTCGTCCTGGACCCCGAGGCGTTCCCAGGTGGGATAAAGAATCCCTGCAGCCAGCTCTGGGTCTGCCCGGGGTCGTGCTCAGAAAACTTCCAAAGGCATCCTGATCCGATGTCTGAACCGCCTCAACCGGCTCCTTTTGATGTGAAGGGGCAGGACACTACCCAAAGCTCGTGACACCAGGTGAAGGTTGGAACAGAGATCGACGGTAAATCTAGAGGCTCAGGCCGGCGTTACTGCTGACCACGCGATTAGTTTGACCCTCACTCGTCAACAACACCCCGAGATACCTGAAACACTTGGCTTAGAGCAGCGAGGGACTTTGTTACAGCAGCTGTTTACATGTAAACACTCTCAGACTGTCTCAGTGCAGAAGCCAGCTGATGATTTCAGTTCAGATTCAGTGAATACATCTTAGGAAAGAATCTGCTTCATGAACGGATCTAAAGTCTACAGACGTGGAAGTCACGAGCAGCAGCTAAGTTGGGCGAGTTCCATGTAGACACGTCGTCCGGCCAGAGAGTTGAAGACACGCAGCAGATATTCGAAGTGTCCACCCTGTCGCTGCAGCTCGTTGAGTCTTGGGAGCAGCTGTTCATGAAGTGTGAGCGGGATCAGAAGGACTTGGTGATGCCATCTTTCTTACCTTTCTGCTTTGCAAAGTAACACAAGACTGGATCCACCTGATCCAGATCCAGTCCTTCTGGACCACTGAAGTTCTCTCGATACTTGAGTGATCAGAGACTCCTTACTTTGACGTCTGAGAGCAGATTAGCTGTTAGCATGCAGACGTGTGATCATGAACATGATAGATCATCATCAGATGAAGCTGGTGGAGCTGGGATGGTGTTCCTCCTCTTCTGCTCTGCACACAGGCTGGTTTTCCTGCATGCAGCCAAAGATGCTGATACGTGATTGGTCAGGACTACTCAACTACAACAAACTACAAACACCAGAACTCCTCTGATACCAAATATTTAGAGATGAAGCAGAAGTAGAACGTTTACCTGGTGTTGATGTTTGAGAGGACAGAGAGTCTTCAGGAACACCTACAAGGTCCAACAAGTGAACCAGAAGCAGAACGAGAGCCGCTCCGGCTGCAGGAACACGTGACCCAGAGTGCAGCCGAGGTAAGAGCTCCCGTCTCACTCGTCAGTCTAATCCCTGTTTGAGGCACATTAAGAGCTCTTGATTGGAAAATTACACCGAAATTAAGTCTGAAACACATCAAGGCTTTGAAAGGAAATGATGATTAACCCTGAAGGACACAAAGCAGGAGAACAGGAGGGAACAGACGTGAGACAGACTGAACAATAATCCAGAGCAGCACAGAGACGGCCTGTCGCTTTAAGAGATACTGTATGTGTTCCCTACAGCGCTGTGTGTGTGTGTGTGTGTGTGTGTGTGTGTCTGAACACGTGTGTCTATGACAGTATGCTGCGTGTGGCGTCAGCAAACTGTGTGACAAAGATTTATTGTATTGGCGAGCTGTCACAGCTCCTGCAGCAGAGTGTGTGAGGATGTGTGTAATCCTATGAGCCTGTGTGTGTGTGTGTGTGTGTGTGTGTGTGTGTGTGTGTTATCGTCACAGAGACATGTTAATGCAGTGATATGAA
>NW_027211691.1:26372500-26452500 GCF_022749685.1 Semicossyphus pulcher
AAACCAACAGGACCATGTGAACGGATCGCTAGCTCTGTCCTTTGCAGATGTTGTTTAAAGATTTCTTTGTCATTTTTAAACAGTGACACACACAGATTGTGTCAGCTGAAAGGAGCTAATCAAGCTAGCGTTACACAAAGCGTGTGATCATAACGGTGCCGCCTTTGATTACTTTAACACAGGAAGCAGCCGAGCAGCGGCTACACGTGTGAACTGTTCTCCAAAGTAAAGTTTGAACTTACAGGTAAAAACATGAAGAAGAAATCCTGTAACAAGCTCAGAGAGCGTTCAGTGGTCGTTAGCAGGTCCGCTAATAGCAGCTAACATTTGCAGATTGAACGTTAAAGCAGCTTCTGGTTTGAAACATTCACAGACTCTTTGTTAAAGAACACTTCAGGTTCTGTTCAGACGGCTCTGGAGCTGAAGCTCGTTTTCTGCCATCAGCATGAAACCTTTGTTTCGTTGTGTCGACGCAAAGTGAAAATAATAACGACATTTTCTAAAGACTGATTTTAATATTTCGGCATATTTCACGGTTACGTTCAAGTCCTGAGTTTGTTTAATGAAAGTTCAGAATTATTCTGTAAATGTTACTGTGACAGATGAAACATTAATAAAGGCTCACCCTGGTCGGGTCACTGTCCTGTCTTCAGTCCTGTTACAGATCAATAACTGTTCTCTCTCTCTGAGGAGACGCTGTGAACCTGCTCAGCGAGGGATGGGCGAGATAACCCTAACCGTCTTACCTACACACCTCGTCCATGTTGGTGGCATCATCACGTCCCCGCTCGTCTCCAAGCGTGTAAATGAAGAGCTGACGGGCGAAGCATCAACAGCAGGAAACTCTGATATAAAAGAGACGCAGCGTTAGAGCAGCCGTCAGAGTGACTGACACGGCCTCGTCAATCATGGGAGAGGAAGGACTGCAGGTAACTTTACACTTTGACTGACAAAATGAGAACGCCTGCTCACCTGGGTCTTCAATACTTTATAAATATTCATCGCTGAAGAGAAGGCTTTTAGATCCCCGCTCAGGCTCGTTATTCAATCGGACGCCTTTTTTTTTTAATTGAGTTTATTGAAAATTAAACGTTAGAAACAATCAGTGTACATGACTTCACATGTGTGACAGCTTTAACATGAAGTGTGTGAACGTCTCCAGTAGATGTGTTCATCCTGCAGCAGTCAAACAGGCTGTAATGGCTGCAACATAATCCTTGATGGGTCAAAGGTCGTCCACTAAAAGTTCTTGTTGTTTCCACTGACAGGCTCAGATTGTTCTTCTAAGTGTGTGACAACATGACAGAAAGGATCCCTACAGAGATAGACCTTTTTGTTACAGAGGAAGATGATTGTTTTAACCACAGACAGACGTTACATCGCTCTCTGCACACACACCAGACTCCATTCAGAAAAACACTGATTTAAGCTCTCAGAAGGGGGGAGTGGCTGGTTTAGCTCCAGCTGTGATGGTTGGAGGTCACGACCTCTGTGTGTGTTATCTTTATGAACCATCTTTGTGATACGCACGCTGACATTCCTCACTTCTTTCTAATCATCAATAACATGATTTCTGTCGTATTCAGTATTTTACTGTTTTAATATGTCGTCATCGCACGGCGTCTGTCAAAGGGACCGTTTCGACACAGCTGATTGGTTGCTGTGGCTCAGGGGCGGGTCTGCTGCAGGACTCTCTCCTCCAGTCGTGCGAAGCGCTTCAGCATCTGCTTGTACACCTGGAACACACACAGACAGAAATCATCACCTCCTGTGTGTGCGTGTGTGTGTGTGTGTGTGTGTGTGTGTGTGTGTGTGTGTGTGTGTGTGTGTGTGTGTGTGGTGCGTTTAAGGCATGAGAAAGTGTAAAATAAAAATGTGGAGAGAGTAAAAACCCTGCTTTGTGCTTTTTGTTCGTCTGAGAAGAAATGACTTTTTTTTTGGAGTCAAATAAAAACGTAACTCCAAAAACTCGGCACAGAGCACAACACAGAGCTGCACACTTCCAGGACACACTGCGAGATCATCAGGCTGATGTTGGGCCTGACCCCTCCTTCAGACTAAAGTAACAGAGTCCAGATGTTCTGATGGTTCTGAAGATGATCTCTCCAGATGTTCCTGTGGTGTGAGGGATGTAAGGCTGATTTTACTTCCCCCGATCTGCTCGAAAGAACGATCTAATCTCAAATATTAAACATGTTCAATATTTACGATCTGATATCCTGTCGTGTCGGGGGAAACCTGAGGACGGCCGAGCACGCTCTCTGTGGATCGTCACGTGGAATCAAACGAGAGCCAATCAGGAAGCGAGCTGACTTTTCAGTAAAAAGTCCAAAAACTATCATCACCAGTTCTTCCTGCCCGTCGGCCGCCATGTTTGTTTACTCTAAAGTCTCGTTTGAGCGCCAGAGATTTAGTGAGATTTCCAGCTGTGAGAGTCGCACTCTGGTTGTTGCTGAATGAATGTGTGAGTGTGGTGTGCTGTTTGGGTCAGATCGTTGCTCTCCACACTACAGGAACAAACCTGTTCAGTCTGTCAGTATCTGTCGTCGTGTGTGGCTCTCTCACATCTTTAGTGTCAGCCTTCACAAACTGACTCTTCAGAGTTCATCGTTCATACAGTCTTTAGCACAGAGTGTCACAGACGGTGGTAAGACCAGTAAAAACAGCTGTCAAATATTTAAAGTAGTTAAACCGAGCAGGTGAACCAACGCTCCGTCTCCTCCCTCGAGCGGACTACAAACAGAAACCAGAACCCTTCCTGTGCTGAAGTCTGGTCCTGTGAACAGATTCTGTGTTTCTGTGTAGAATCAGTGGATAGAGATTAAAAGACCAGAAAGTGGTCAACGGTCAAAACTCAAGACATGACAACACGATGACATCATCATGCGTGCCATAAACAGGCTGTGGTTCAGCTGCAGCGCAAGGTGTGTTTCACTGTGTAAAGGTCTCTCTCTCCAACTTCCTGCAGCAGCTTTGTCCCCGTCCGACCTGTTACACTCTGTGTGTGTGTGTGTGTGTGTGTGTGTGTGTGTGTGTGTGTGTGTGGTGTGTGTGGTGTGTGTTTCATATGTCTCATATATTGTCCCTTTCTGTCTCAGTTTGGCAGCAGCATCAACCTGACCTGTTTCCCTCTAACATGCACAGCACCAGCACACACTGCGTCAGGTGGTGTTGGCGAAAGAAGAAGAAGCAGTGTGATGTCACCACACACCGTATAATAACTTCACCACGGGGACGTCACCTGTTGGCTGGTCTACTGCCTTCTATGGCACTTTGTCAACACTTTAACCATCATCATGTCTGTTGCTAAGTTAGCATCTGATGCTAATCCCAGCTATGTTAACAAGATGCATTTCATTCAGGGTAGCCTGACTGTGACCTCAACAGGGATGCTAAAGTGAAAAACAGCCGTCTCCTCAGAGGGGCTTTGATTCAAACCAAACGATGACACATACCAAGGGGAAATATGAAACTCCACAAACAGGCGTCATAAACACAATGTGACTCATTCAAGAAATGCTAATTCCACTGCTGAGGAAATATAGCAGTGAGTGAGTGTGTGTGTGTGTGTGTGTGTGTGTGTGTGTGTGTGTGTGTGTGTGTGTGTGTGTGTGTGTGTGTGTGTGTGTGTGAGTGCGTGTGAGTGCGT
Source organism: Semicossyphus pulcher (assembly GCF_022749685.1). NCBI lineage: Eukaryota > Metazoa > Chordata > Actinopteri > Labriformes > Labridae > Semicossyphus > Semicossyphus pulcher. Next base: position 26,376,150 of record NW_027211691.1, read on the forward strand.
GTGTGTGCGCGTGCGTGTGTGTGTACCTCCTGTGCTGCAGGATGCGGGGTGGCGACCAGTTGTGGTTCCGGTGCGTTCTTCACCACTTCAAAGAAAGGAACTCCAGATTCTGCCACCAGGCCTGAAACACATCAACTTTGTTTAATTCACCACATTTACATGGCGGCCATTTTCCTCTGACATCATTCTGCGATCATGTTTGGATGCTGTGGGCGGGGTCTGTAACATTCAATCATTTTGGGTCATCTGACGTATGACGCTCAATCATCTAACCAAGTCCCAGCTAACATCAGCATTCGACAGTGTTTCAAGAAATGATAGGAAAGAAGTCCATGCGTAGCTAACGGGGATGTTAGCAGCTGATTGAGCTTAAACATCTTTTTTAATAAATAAAAATAACTTTGTATAGATATAATATATATATAACATTAATACTTCATAGCAGCTGATATTTGCATTCAACCAAATCCTAATCAGAATACCCGCCTCTCCTATCATATTGTGAAACACTGTGACAGCTATAGTAGTCAAGAAGAGGGTGAATGCTAACGTTAGCTGTAGTCTACCAGTAGCTTATAAGAGATCAGATGTTGTTTGAATAATCGGCAGCTAGTTAAGGTTAAATAAATACATTGTTTATTAGATAAATAAATACATTAGCTAACATTAGTATTTGATATTATAAGATACCATAGGAAGGACTTCAATTCATAGCTAAAGGGAATGTTAGCTAGAAGTTGGTTTAACGCAAACGTTAGCTTCCTGACTTTGCTGTTGTTACTAATGAGTAAATGTGTTGTTTTAGCTTCAATATGTGGCAGCTAGTTATGTTAAATAAGTAGATTGTTGGATTGATCAATTGATAAATTAGCGGGCATTAGCATTCAACGAAGTCCTAGCTAACATTAGCATTTTACAGTGTTTGAAGAAACAATAGGAAAGACATTCATTTCTAGCTAACGGTAATGTTAGCTAGAATTGGCTTTCAGCAATCATTAGCTGTTAGCTGTCGATACTTGATGAGTAAACTAATATGTTAACTGAAATAATCAGCAGCTCGTTAAGGTTAAATAAAAACTTTGTGATATGAATACAATAAGAAATTAGCTGGCTTTAGCATCCAAACAAATCCTAGCATTGCTGCTAGCAAAGAACGTGCACCTTTCCTATCATACTGTGCAACACTATCAAACAGTTATATTAGCTAAAGAGTTGGTGAATGCTAATGTTAGCTATAGTCTTCAGTGTCTCAGCCGCTAATTATTCTGAGAGGTCGTTAACCAATCACAGGGCCTGTTCAGAGTCTGGTAACCAATTAGTGAATCAGTCCAGAGCTCGTCAAGCAAACAGGAAGTGAGAGGTGTTAACTAGTCTCTCCTTACAAACACATTTCTGTACGTCATGTTGAGTGTATGTGGTGCTCACACACACACACACACACACACACACACACACACACACACACACACACACACACACACACTGTATACACTGTACAGAAGGTCAGGACGATGCTGAGAAAGCTTATGAGCTTAGCAGAACACACACACACACACACACACACACACAGAGGGCGGCTCAGGCATGCTGCTGTCTCTGAGGACTTTATGTCCTGACCTCACCCGTGCAAAGGATCATGGGACTCATAGACCATGTCTGGTTTTCCCCATCATGCCCTGTGTCTAACCAGCTACCAAGGGGCGAGATGACCTGCAGAGTCAAAGTTTTTCAGCCCCGACCTTCTCCCCCAACAGAGGGCAAACACACACACACACACACACACACACACACACACACACACACACATACGCACGCACACACGCCCACACACACACACGCCCACACACACACACGCACACACATACGCACACACATACGCACACAAACACGCACACACACACACTATCTGAGGACAGGATGATGATGTACAATGACAATGTAACATCATTTGGGCTCTAAATGACTCACAGGTAGATGTGTTCATCCTGCAGCAGTGAAACAGGCTGTAATGGCTGCAACATAATCCTTGATGGGTCAAAGGTCGTCCACTAAAAGTTCTTGTTGTTTCCACTGACAGGCTCAGATTGTTATTCTAAGTGTGTGACAACATGACAGAAAGGATCCCTACAGAGATAGACGAGGGGCTTTAGGAGGTACTCCAGGCTCTGACAAATACCAGGAACTTTACATCCAAAGTCCCTGTACTCTCAGAAGGAAGCAGCCGCTAGCAGGGACCTACTGCTTTGTTATTCAGACCCTGGTCCCTGAGGTGCACACTCACCGAGTAGCTCCTACAGTTTGAAATGTCCTCGCTCTGAACTGTATTAAAGATGTTGTGACGTCCTCTGTGCTGGGCGTTCCCTGAGATCAGTGGGTGCAGCTCTGCCTGTTTGTAACCTTGTTTAGTGCCGTACTATATAAATAAAGTTTTTTTATTAAAGCAGCTCCAGGTTTCCATCGACAGAAACCGTCTCCGCTCTGACGCTGAATGTCTGAATGTGTCTGTAACTCTGAGGAAACGATTGCAGCTCCACTGCAACCCGTGAAGAGGATTTCTGTGCATCCACAGTCATTACATGAAGGAGCGCTTACCTCTCCCGACCCCGCCCCCTCCCCCTCTGAGGCCGCCGCTGCCCCTGAATGAATCAGCGTTGGTTATGAACATCAGGAGGATTGCATTATGTCTTTTCAAGCCCACGCAACTGCCTTCAGATATTGAAACAGGGCTGAGGCTGGGGGGCTTTAAAGGGAGCCGCTGCTAAAGACTCGCCTCGCGCTCCACCACCTCCTGCATCATATTTGATGCTGTCACACGTGAGTCCTCGGCAGCAGAGGATGTTTGCTATCTCGCCGCTCGCCCAGTCTCTTTCATGTGGAGCGGCTGGGGAATCTTTTCATGCTTTTATGAAGACATGCTACACACTCCCCCCGCCGCCGTTACAGGCCCTCAGCAGAGCGATGAAGACGTTGGCAGAGAGGACGGCCAGCGCTGCGTTTATCTCGTACGACCAGCAAACAGCTGATTTTAATGGCTTCAAGCGTGTGGCGTGATAAGAGCCAGTGTAACGCTTTAACTCTCAGCTCTGCAATAAAAACTCCAGCAGGACCTACTTTGGTATTGAAGCTTTTTCTGATGTCATCTCTCTCAGTCCATTTTCAAATGCTTCATAAAAACCTGCACAAACCAAAGTACAGCTTCTGTAAGTGAATAAACCTTCAAATCAAAGCGGAGGAGACTCGAGACATGTCGAGCATATTACATGCTACATATTAGCAGCACTAAAATCCAGGTGCGTCTTCTTTGTACGAGTGAGTGTGAACATCTGACACTGATGTGAGGACACTGGGTCACATGACATGGAAGCTACTGAAAAAAAGCATTTCCATAAAAACATGAACAATAAGTGGTGCTGCCAGCTGATGTGTCACACACAGGGCAGTGAAAGCAGCCGTACATTCTCAGGTGTTCTGGAGGCGCGTATGGTGCAGACAGACAACAGTGAAGTGGAGACAACACTGTGAGGATGCCAGTCAAGCAAAGGATGCATGTCACACGAGGCTTACCACCTGGTGCCAGCAGGTGGCGCTCTGACAAACACTGATTATTCTGTGTGTTACCGTGCAGAGCTCTGTAGGCTGATCCCAGGCAGGCCGAGCTGGACAGGTCGATGGTGAAAACGGGAGCGTCGAACACGTCCGAGAGAACCTGAGACAGACACACTGCAGATTACACTGCTGCTCCTCCTGCTCCTCCTCCTCATTACACTGCTCCTCCTGCTCCTGCTCCTCCTCCTCCTCATTACACTCCTCCTGCTCCTCCTGCTCCTCCTCCTCCTCCTCATTACACTGCTCCTCCTGCTCCTCCTGCTCCTGCTCCTCCTGCTCCTCCTCCTCCTCCTCATTACACTCCTCCTGCTCCTGCTCCTCCTCCTCCTCATTACACTCCTCCTGCTCCTCCTGCTCCTGCTACTCCTGCTCCTCCTCCTCCTCCTCATTACACTCCTCCTGCTCCTGCTCCTCCTCCTCCTCATTACACTCCTCCTGCTCCTCCTGCTACTCCTTCTCCTCCTGCTGCTCCTGCTCCTCCTGCTCCTCCTCCTCCTCATTACACTCCTCCTGCTCCTGCTCCTCCTCATTACACTCCTCCTGCTCCTGCTCCTCCTGCTCCTCCTCCTCCTCATTACACTGCTCCTCCTGCTCCTCCTGCTCCTGCTACTCCTGCTCCTCCTCATTACACTCCTCCTGCTCTTGCTCCTCCTCCTCATTACACTCCTCCTGCTCCTGCTCCTCCTCATTACACTCCACCTGCTCCTCCTCCTGCTCCTCCTGATTACACTCCTCCTGCTCCTCCTCCTGCTCCTCCTCCTCGTGCTGCTCCTCCTCCTCCTGCTCCGCCTCCTCCTCCTCATTACACTCCTCCTGCTCCTGCTCCTCCTCCTCATTTCATTCCTCCTCCTCCTCCTCATTTCACTCCTCCTCGTCCTCATTACATTCCTGCTCCTCCTCCCCCTTCTCCTCATTACACTCCTCCTCCTCCTCCTCCAGATTACACACCTCCTCCTGCTCCTCCTCCTCCTCCAGATTACCCTCCTCCTCCTCCTCCTCCTCCTCCTGCAGATCACACTGCTGCTCCTCCTCCTCCTCCTGCTCCAGATTACACACCTCCTCCTGCTCCTCCTCCTCCTCCTCCTCATTACACTCCTCCTCCTCCTCCTCCTCCTTCTCCTTCTCCTCATTACACACCTCCTCCTCCTCCAGATTACACACCTCCTCCTGCTCCTCCTCCTCCTCCAGATTACCCTCCTCCTCCTCCTCCTCCTCCTGCAGATCACACTGCTGCTCCTCCTCCTCCTCCTCCTCTTCCTCCTCCAGATTACACACCTCCTCCTCCTCCTCCTCCTCCTCCTCACACACCTGACAAACACGCCGTGTGTCCGACTGACCTGCAGAATGTCTGTATTCGATGACGCTCCTCCCGTTGCCAACACTCTGGTTCCTGGAACTAAAAGGACACAGGCGCACAAGCTGAGACTCCTGACTGAAGAGAGAACCATTCATATTCACACGGCGGCCATTTTCCTCTGACATCACGCTCTGGGTGGAAGCTCGCACGCTGTGATGAAGTTGGACTGCTGTGTTTAAAGCTTTAGCCTCTGTTAACCTATAAATCACAGTAGCTAACATTAGCACTCATTAGCCAATTCCTAGCTAACACTATCGTTATCTAGCACAATATTACTGTTAGCTAGGTATTTACACCTTTCCTAACCCTACAAAACAACTAACTGCTAACGTTAGCTGTTGTTTATCAGACACGTAGTCGGCAAACCGTGAACACAGCAGTGCAGCGCGCAACATTTGAGCTCCACACCCTGATTGTGACATCAGAGGAAAATGGCCGCCGTGTGACCATGGCCAGTGAGAGCGGTTTGGGTGTTTTTTTTACTGATTTTAACTTCAGTTTATTAAACAATCTTCAGCCCATAAAAGAAGAACAACGTGCGAAAGGAGACCAGAACATGGTGAGACAGGAAGTTAAGTTTTCCTTTTCTCTCTGTTGATCAGTGTCTGTTCAGGAGAAGATCTTTGTTTCAAAAGCCCTGCAGACAGGAAGATCTTTACAGATTAATTTGACTCATCCTTAACTAAAGAAGTACTGTATATAAACTACAAAAATGGAGGTAGATACAGTAAAAAATGGATGTACAGTCACAAACAAGGGAGCAAAGAATGAACGAATGAAACAAACAGGAAGAGGTTTTAATCAAAGGTTTGATGTCGAGAGGTGGAGGTCTTACTGATGGAGTAGCCCAGCCTCTCAGCGTGGAGTCTCCTGGACAGAAACTGACCCTCCACCAGCGCCCGGACCTCCACCTGAGGACTCAGCGAGGACACCTGCAGGACGGGGACAGGCGGTGCAGAAACAACATGAACGCTACAAACTTCAAACAAAGTGATCAAAATGTTCACATTCATCTAAAAACAAAACTCTCTGCTGACCGCGCGGTCGTCCGGGCCGAAGAGGTGGACTCCGACTGCAGGAGGTGTGATCTCCATCGTGTCAAAATAAAAGCCTGGAATAACACCAGACAGCCAATCAGAGGGAGGAGAGGAGGAAGGTAAAGAAGGGAGGAAAATGAAAGGAAGCAAAAGAGTAAAGGAGAAGGAGGGAAGACAAGATGGTGAGAAAAAGTAAGGAAGGGAAAGAAAGTTAGAAGGAAGTCAAGAAACAGGAAAAGAAAAAGCAGAAAAGGAGACAAAGGGAAGGAAAAGGAAGGAGGCGAGAGGGATGGAGTAAGGAAAGACAGAAGGAAGAAAGGAAGGAAACACAAGAAGAGAAAAGGAGATGGAAATAAGAAAAGTAGGAAAAGAGGAAAGAAAAGAATTAAAAGGAAAGAAAGAGAGGCAGGAGGAGGGAGAGAAGGAAGCTTCACCGATGTGTCCCGTGTTTCCCAGCGGCGTGTCTCTCAGGGAGGCAGAAAAGTGTTCCCATGATCCTCCAGCACACTCGTTCCTGATGCGTTCCCTCGTCAGAGATCCATTCTTAAAGCTGTGTATCACACACACACACACACACACACACACACACACACACAACTGTCACAGTTTTAATGGAGGGTGCTGCCCTCTAGTGTGTGTAACTGTCACAGCAGCGTGAAAGAAATCTGGACTATGTCCGAGAAGTGAAGATGTGTTGACTGAATATCAGAGACAGACGTGCGTGTGTGTGTGCGTGTGTGTGTGTGTCTGTGTGTCTGTGTGTCTGTGTGTGTGTGTGTGTGTGTGTGTGTGTGTGTGCGTGTGTGTGTGTGTGTGTGTGTGTGTGTGTGTGTGTCTGTGTGTCTGTGTGTGTGTGTGTGTGTCTGTGTGTCTGTGTGTGTGTGTGTGTGTGTGTGTGTGTGTGTGTGTGTGTGTGTGTGTGTACCACAGCAGAGCCATGTACGCCTGCCAGTCGACGGGGTTACAGAAGATGTGACCCTCCAGCGCTGGACGAGGCTGCTGGATCCACAGAAACACTGTATCACTGGTGCCCAGGCTCACCTGCACGCATACACACACACACACACACACACACACACACACACACACACACACACACACACACACACACACACACACACACACACACACACACAGATGTATACAGTGTTCACTCAGTTAGCTAAAGGACAGACTGGTTGAATGTGGACTTACAGCGATGTCTCCCTGCTGGAGCCTCATCCCTGCCAGAGACGCTGAGGAGAGGAACAACAGTTAGGACCTTTGACCTCGTCTCACTGACGGCTGCTCGCCCTCTGCTGAAGCTGGTTTCTAACGGGTCAGAGCTTCGGAGGCTCCGGGGCTGTTTGACAAGGCTGCTGTGGTGACTCTGTTCCAGGGTGTGCAGGTGGTCTACCTGTATTCAGCTGGACAACAAGCTCATGGCATGTCCTTGTAACATTACATCAGAATCACAATTTATGGGTTGCTATGGTGATCGAGGGGCTGTGGCTCCAATTAAAACTTGTATTTTATTCTGGTAAATTCTTGAAGTCACTTCCTGCTCCCAGCAGAGCAGGGAGGACTCCAAACACACATTACAGTTCAGTGAAGCAGCAGGTAACCTGCAACACAACAGCTCCATCTTGTGTTCAGACAACAGAACTACATCCTTTCTGAGACATTTTGTCAGCAACACACAAACTAATTTAAGTCCGACTGCTAATTAAAGGTTTCATTACAATGTGAATGTGCTGATTTGATGCTGTAAACATTAAACCTGTGGAGTCCATCAACGTGCTTTCTTACAGAATGTGCTCAAAGAATAATTATCATCAAAGAGTTTTTCTTTGCTCTGTTCGTCCAGTAAAGCGCACACAGATTATCTGTCTGATATTTACATGAACAAATCTCCAAAAGGCTCCAACAGCACAAACACGGCCCAGAGGTTCTCAAATATTATTGCTTCTATCGATTGGCTTCATTGTTGGCTTCATTTTTCTGAAGGCCTGGAGGCTTCAGCCGCTGCTTCATGTGCTGCGGACACCGTGGAGCCACAGCGCCCTCCGCTGGTCAAACTACATCTGGACGCCATCTCTAAATCACCACAAGCACCGTTTTCTACTTTATATGTTGTGTAAAAAAGTGTTCATAATGAGGATATCAGAAACACATGAGCTTGTATCTGTGCTGGCTGCGGGTGTTTCTGCGATCAGTTACCGGGGTTGTCTCCAGTGAAAGCCACCACACTGCAGCTCCCACAGAAACCATATCGACGCACAAAGTAGGAGGAGACGGGACCCTGCAGCGACAGAGAGGAGAACAGTTCCACTTCCTGTTTGGCTCAGCCAACACACATCAGACTGCTCAGCACAAGCAGCCCAGTATGCACCAGTCTTACCAGTACAGATGTGGAGGGTAGTGGAGCTCCCAGCAGTCGGTCCAGATGAGGAGCAGTGGCCTCCAGGCAGACCTCAGACCAGTCTCTGGTCCTGATGTCCAACAGATTCATCCCTGAACCTGAAGTCAGTGAATGCATCATTCAGCCCTTAATGTGTTCCTGGGGGGGAGGAGCCTCTCAGTTTAAAGAGTGTGTCTGTGTAAAATAAACATTCTTCATAAAAACACTTTCATTTCTTTTTTTGTAACATTCTTCAAACTTGTAACTTCTTGAGCTTCGAGGATTGACAGTATGTTTCTTCTGAAGGCTGTGTGTGCGCTTCAACCAGCTCCTTTAAATGCACTCAGAAAGAGGAGAGGGGTTTTGTCAGCAGGGCTCCACTAGAGGGAGCTGTGGGCTGTTACACAGGAGCACTAACGGCCTGCGACATAGTCTTAGATCCACTTCAAACGTTTCAGCGTGGATGTGAAATGTGGCTGACTTCTTGTCTGTGTAGTGTATACTTTGATCTGTGTGTGTTTATGCTGCCTGCGAGTGAAACGCAGCCTAACTCTGGAAAACCTCATTGGTCAGACACTCTGTGACATCATCATCCTCTCACGTCTCAGTTTTTTGTTTCCTGATTCATTTGACTGAACTTTCAGGGATGATGATGATATTGGATAAACTCAAAAGGACAGATGAAAAATAGAAGAAGTAATAAACAGATTATTTCATACACAGGTAAACAACAGTTACTGAGTGGTTCTGTACCGTCACTGTAGTCGATGGCAGCGTAATCACCGAGGAAGAGAGAGGCGGCGAAGCTGCTGACCAATGAGATCCTCTGAAAACACAAACACTCACTCTGACCGACAGCTCCTCTTCTTAGTGCGCAGTTATATTAAACACGATGATAAAACCACGTGAAATCAATTCTAATGATATTTTGATAAAGAGACGTTCACATAAAGTTATAAAATCATCAAGTGGTGAAAAATGTGATACAATAAAACAGATGTGTGATGAAGTGTTATAAAATAAGGTAACGATCATAAATACATTTTAAATAAATATAAAGTAAGTTCCAATTAAACGATAAAGTGATATTTTATTTAATGAGTTAATGCAGGCTCACCTCGGCCTCTCGGTACTCGGCTGGTCGGGTCTGCCGCAGCTTGGAGATCTGGTTTCCTGTGAAACGCTGCAGACAAACAAAAACATCGTTCCTCACTGCTGGAATGACAGACAGGTGCACAGACAGACAGGTGCACAGACAGACAGGTGCATAGACAGACAGGTGTATAGACAGACAGGTGTATAGACAGACAGGTATACAGACAGACAGGTGCACAGACAGACAGGTGTAAAGAAAGACAGGTGTACAGACAGACAGGTGTATAGACAGACAGGTGTACAGACAGACAGGTGCACAGATGGTGAGGTGTAAAGAAAGACAGGTGTATAGACAGACAGGTGTACAGAAAGACAGGTGTACAGACAGACAGGTGTACAGACAGACAGGTGCACAGATGGTGAGATGTAAAGAAAGACAGGTGTACAGACAGACAGGTGTACAGACAGATAGGTGCACAGATGGTGAGGTGTAAAGAAAGACAGGTGTACAGACAGACAGGTGTACAGGTGTACAGACAGACAGGTGTATAGACAGACAGGTGCACAGATGGTGAGGTGTAAAGAAAGACAGGTGCACAGACAGACAGGTGTACAGACAGACAGGTGCACAGATGGTGAGGTGTAAAGAAAGACAGGTACACAGACAGACAGGTGCACAGACAGACTGGTGCACAGACAGACAGGTGTACAGACAGACAGGTGTATAGACAGACAGGTGCACAGATGGTGAGGTGTAAAGAAAGACAGGTGCACAGACAGACAGGTATACAGACAGACAGGTGTATAGACAGACAGGGGCACAGATGGTGAGGTGTAAAGAAAGACAGGTGCACAGACAGACAGGTGTATAGACAGACAGGTGTACAGACAGACAGGTGCACAGACAGACAGGTGCACAGATGGTGAGGTGTAAAGAAAGACAGGTGCACAGACAGACAGGTATACAGACAGACAGGTGTATAGACAGACAGGTGCACAGATGGTGAGGTGTAAAGAAAGACAGGTGCACAGACAGACAGGTGTACAGACAGACAGGTGCACAGATGGTGAGGTGTAAAGAAAGGCAGGTGTACAGACAGACAGGTGTAAAGAAAGACAGGTGTACAGACAGACAGGTGTAAAGAAAGACAGGTGTACAGACAGACAGGTGTAAAGAAAGACAGGTGCACAGACAGACAGGTGTATAGACAGACAGGTGCACAGATGGTGAGGTGTAAAGAAAGGCAGGTGTACAGACAGACAGGTGTAAAGAAAGACAGGTGTACAGACAGACAGGTGTAAAGAAAGACAGGTGTACAGACAGACAGGTGTAAAGAAAGACAGGTGCACAGACAGACAGGTGTATAGACAGACAGGTGCACAGATGGTGAGGTGTAAAGAAAGGCAGGTGTACAGACAGACAGGTGTAAAGAAAGACAGGTGTACAGACAGACAGGTGTATAGACAGACAGGTGTACAGACAGACAGGTGTATAGACAGACAGGTGTACAGACAGACAGGTGCACAGATGATGAGGTGTAAAGAAAGGCAGGTGTACAGACAGACAGGTGTAAAGAAAGACAGGTGTACAGACAGACAGGCGTAAAGAAAGACAGGTGTACAGACAGACAGGTGTATAGACAGACAGGTGCACAGATGGTGAGGTGTAAAGAAAGACAGGTGCACAGACAGACAGGTGTACAGACAGACAGGTGTATAGACAGACAGGTGTACAGACAGACAGGTGCACAGATGGTGAGGTGTAAATAAAGACAGGTGTACAGACAGACAGGTGTATAGACAGACAGGTGTACAGATGGACAGGTGAGACCTCGTAGGCTCTGGAGCCGGTGATCTCTGCCAGCCTTAGAGCGCCCCCTGCTGCTGCCTGCAGGTCCTGACACTGCTGACTGCTGCTGGAGTCCATCCACACGGGACAGTCTGCCACTGAGAAGCTGCCCTGTAAATACAGCAGCACACACCTTCACATCAGCAGGTATCAGAAGCACACCTACAGGATGCTGTCGAGCGGATTCACAGACCTGCAGCTGCTGGCTCAGGTCCTGGTCCGGGTCGAGCTGTTTCAGGGTCTCTGACGCTCCTCTCTTCCAGTACACACTGCCATGTTGCTGAGGGAGAAGACACAGTTCACAGTTGATTCAGAGGCAGTTCTCTCTCCACCAAACCCCACTCACTTTTCTGTTCATTTTACTGAAGTCGCTTCCTTTTCTGCTAAATTAAACTGCTAAGCAACATTCAGATAGTAGGTATAATATCATAATAATATAGAAATGATGATAATAATAATAATAATAATAATAATAATAATAAAATGACTAATACTATAATAATCCATAAACGTTTTCCCAGTTTGGTCCGAAGAACTTAACCAGGCTGAAGGCCACACAACCTGTGTGTGATCCACAGCTGATCACCCATTGGACGTCTCGATGCTGTTTCCAGGTTCGTGCCTCACCTGTCCGCTGCCTGACAATGCTCTGACGCGGGAGAAGTCAAGCCCCGCCCTCTTCATCTTGTCCAATAGCAGGTCCAGAGCCTGATAACAGAACACACAAAAACACCACAACCACCACAGGCCTGGTCAGAGGTCAAAGGTCAGCTGATGACTCTGCACAGGGAGTTAATTCTTCAACTGAGGAGTTACAGAGTGAACAGAGCGGAGGGAAAACATCACGATCGTGTGTGTGTGTGTGTGTGTGTGTGTGTGTGTGCCTGCGTGTCCTACCTTCACCCACATCAGTACAGGTGAGGTGACCGTCAGTTTGTCAGCCTGGATATGAACTCCTCCCTGAGTCCTGACATCAAAAATAAAACACTTGATCAACAGATCAACTTTTACAAAATAAAACGAACACGATCACGTACACGCTCCAGACATGCGTCGGTGATTACTTTCTAATAACCTAAACATGGTCGGCCTCGTTTCTCCTGCTACGACTAAAAGTCGGGGGTGAGGTGTGTTACCTGAACTCGGGCAGCTCGGAGTCAAACTGCACGTTGTTGTGGTGAACCACGTTCAGGTTTCCATCCACTGCCACCACCTTCAGCTTCATGTAGTATGAGAAGTACAGTGTAAGAAGTATTGTACATGTCTCTTGTATAAGTACACAAGTAATGTCAGCTTCACTGATAAAAGTACAGAGGCAGTAGTATCAGCAGCAACATTGCTATACCTATAGTATTACCGGTGCATTCAGGTGTCGTAGGATTTAACTGGGGGCTTTAAATAAAGAAGGGTCTGTTTTCACCTGTATGAAGGTACAGCACCTGTGTACATGTACTTTGTCTGTGAACACCACTGGAGGTTTTACATTTATTTAATGTACTATGTGAACATACTTTTCTCCAGTGTTTGCCTTTAGGCCACGTTACACTTTTTACCTTAGCACGATGATGATGGTCCCTTTCAAAAATCAATAAATGATTTGACTTTAATTAGTTAAAAAATATACAAACTATGTATGCAGTGCTAATCTACTCAGCAGTGCTCAGAGTGTCTGACATTTAAACACAACATGTAAATGCTGCTGCATGTTTTCAAAGGTGAAGTATGTCTGCAGCCCGAGCAGTAAACACTCAGGTAAATCTCAGGTACGGCAGAGAGGTGAAAGAGTGCAGGGTTTTGGCTTTGAGGTTATAATCTGTGTTGTTTCACATGAAGCATGTATGTAACCTGTAAACATGGACCGTTGTTAATGTTCATATGTGTAACATGTGAATCTAGTGTTTCATGAAGACAGTGAACGCAGCTCCAAAGTCTGAACTCATACAACCAAAAACACGTCTCATCTCATCTTCCGCATCTGCGCGATACGTGTACAGCTCTGTCTGCACGCAGCCACGTGCGTCGACCACGTCACGCAGTGAGACGTGCAGGTGAGAGAAGGATGGATTAAATAAAGGTTATCTTTACCTGCTGCGTGCTGAAGTCGAAGCCCAGATAGACAGGAGAGTCCTGCGCGGCGGCCATCATCAAACACACACAGACACACAAACACACACACACCGCGAGGAGTGGAGGAGGAAGGGTTCAGTATTTAAAGAGACAGTAACACTCTCACTAATGTTAGTGTTAATGATTTTCTATAATCTAACAGCAGAGTGGGGGAAGTAAACGTACCACACTCTGAAGATGCTCTGTCACTAACAGACCTCCACCTCAGAGGACAGTCTGTGATAATGATGAGTCATGTTTCATGTGTTTCATCTGTCCTATCAACTGAAGCTGTAAATGTAGACTCATGTAAACAAACAACAAACAGTATTCTGGTTTATACCGGTATAATTATGTTAAGGTAAAACTGGTATGAACTGTGTGGTGTCTTTATTTGTATCTTATTTGTTTGACGGACGGTGCACAGCTTCTTCGCAGAGTTAGCTTTAAGCTAACTGGCATCTGTCGTCTCTGAACAGGAAACAGAGAACAAGTAAAGAAATAAAAAACACTATTACCAGTTTCTGTTTCATATTCTAGTATGTTCTCTGAACTGGTATGTAATGATATTAACTTCTCTGAACAGACACTTTGAGTTCTAAACTGGTATGAACTGGTATGTAGGCTTCTGAACGTTCTGAGTAATTAAAGTGGTATAAACTGGTGGAACCTGGTTTGAACTGGTTTTTATCCTGCCGCGTCGTCTTTAATCTCCCCCTCTCTGACTTAGCGCCATCAGTCTGAATAAATATGATCGGTCCTTTAATCAAGTGTTTGTTCTGTTTGTTCTGCATGTTAAACAAACATCTGATAGAATGTGACAGCGCTGTGTGTGTGTGTGTGTGTGTGTGTGTGTGTGTGTGTGTGTGTGTGTGTGCGTGTGTGTGTGTGTGTGTCTCCCTCAGTGCAGCCTCCTGCCTGACAAGGTAACAGAGCACAAACATGTCTGCTTCTCTTTCCTCCTTCCAGCAGTCAAACTCTTCCTCTAACTTCTGCATTACAGGTTTCAGCAGATCTGCAAGGAGCAGGTTCGTTTTGTCGGAGCTCCCAGAGAAGGCTTTAAACGCACCATAGTATCCACGCTGGGTTTACTGACGATGATGTAAACACCTGCAGCAGGTGTGTTGCTGCTGGAGCCAACAGGATGTCCTGCTCCTGCTGCTGCGTGAGTCCCCGCGGGGCGCTGCTGGAGGGTAAAACATTAAAACTCACACTTTTATGGATGTTAGTTTGTGTGTTTCACAAATATTGTTTTGGATCTGAACTCACCATTAAAGTCACAGAACAACAGAAACTAACAGATGCAGGCAGCAGCAGAGCAGCAGCTCCTGTGTCCTGTGAGCTAAAATCCCTGTTTTTCTGAATGGAGTCTGGTGTGTGTGCAGAGAGCAATGTAACGTCTGTGTGTGGTTAAAACAATCATCTTCCTCTGTAACAAAAAGGTCTATCTCTGTAGGGATCCTTTCTGTCATGTTGTCACACACTTAGAAGAACAATCTGTTTATTCTTCTCTAATGTGACATTTCCCTCACAGACACAGGACACAGTCAGTAGCTGTTTTCTGTTGAGTCTGAGGGCTCCATGTCTGCAGGTCAAAGGTCACCATGTGCCCACCCTTCCGCAGGGACCAGGAAGAAGCGTCTGCTGAAAGAGGAGGAGGAGGAGGAGAGCAGGAGGAGGAACATGGACATCTGTCAGCTCAGAGAACAGTACAGGAGCACCAGAGAGAGACAGAGGAGGCACACTCAGGTGCTGCTGTTCAGCGCAGGTGAGCGTGCGGCTGTTTACCTGCAGAGAAATGTTACTGACAGTTAGTCGAAGAATAAAGTGAGAGAAAAGCACAGAATGTTTGTGGAGAGAAAATGTTTATAAGTTTAAAGAATCAAAGTGAAAGTTATGCAGAATCTCTTCTTTAAGAATTACATGAAACGTTTTATTACATTTTGCTGCATTTCTATTTCCTTTTTCATTTTACACATTTGTTCTTTTGTTTGCATCTATAAGTTAACTCAGTAGTTCTTTTGTATCTTCGTGTCTCTTGTTCTGTGCAGACGTGTTCTGTGTGGTCGTCCTGGAGACGTGTTTCTCTGAGAGTGACAAACAGTAAACATCAGGTTCAGGTTTTGTAACGAGTTCCTTTAAACCTCACACACGCCGCGCTCTCTCTATGCAGCCTCAGACGAGCTGTCGGACGCCGTCAGCATCGTACCTGTCACTCAGACGTCCTCATGGGAACCGTACAGCAGCCCAACACCTGCTCTAACCTGTGACCTGGACCTGACCTCCTGTGACCCCTGGCAAGTCCACCTTGGCCTCCACCAGCGCTCCTGTCCCGGGTCAGTCCCCGTGCAGCTCGCAGCTTCCTCCCCAGACACAACAAACACTAAGAGTTCCTCCCAGTCAGCTGCGCTGGTCACTGACCCTTAATGAGGTCTGAGAGATGCACTCCAGTCATCACCACACATAGCATCTCTTTCTGTAGGAAACAGGATGGTAAGCTAGCTCAGTCCATTTAGCTTTAATAACTGAACGTTTGCTAACCCCTCGCTCCTCGCCAGCTCCGCCCTCTCGTCCGAGTATGGCCACTTCTGCTCCAGAGAGCGGAGGTCATTCCACCTGAGCGTCTGACAGGAACACAAAAAGCATCGGACAGCTTGTTTCCTTTAGGATCAGCTCTTATTTTATCTGACTGTGTCCTCCATGCTGTCTTTGTCTCCAGGCGCTGTCCGTCGTCCTCTGAGGCCGTCAGCTCCCAGCAGCATGTGGGGTCATCATCCGGTCCACCCAGCAGCCCATCAGAAACACCTCCCTGCAGCTCCTCCGATGAAGAAGACCACACCAGCACCAACGGGTCCAGAGGAGACCCAGAGACGACGGATCCAGTCCCTGGTTCTGACTCTGGTTCACCCGACGCTCCTGAGCAGGATCCCAGCCTTGGGTCCAAAGGGGATCCTCCTGATCGCTCTTTCTCCACCCTGGTAGCCTCCATCACCTGCTCCTCCAGCGGCTCCACAGCCAGCCTGCATGTAGAGCTGAAGGAGGAGCAGTCTGCAGGTAGAACCACCTGCCACGTCTCCCTGCAGGACAGCAGCGCCTCAGTGTGGAGGGGCTCCAAGAAGTTCAGGTTCACCCGGCAGCTGAGTGTTGGAGGGGTGGGCTCCTCTGCGGGGGACCAGCAGAGCCAGAACTACAACCCGTTCCCCAGCAGGAAGACCCGGAGGGTCTCTGAGGCGGCCCGGAGGCTGGGGATGTACTCGTCCTTCTGAGAAGACTCATTGGGCGCACAGCCGGTCACGAACACGATACAGTTTGAGTTGGTTTTATTTGACCTGAGACGCTTTAATGAAAGGCTTTATTACAGCACAGCATCACCTGTTGGTTTGGGGACTAGACAGTACGAAGCACAAAGGGTGAGTAAGTGGTAGATACAAAATAAGTAACAATGGAAAGATCCAACAAATGTTTAGATAAAATGCAGATAAAGTGTCGTGAAAAGGAGCAGGATAAAATATTTCAAAAAGTCATGAGTTGTGTTTTTTGTATATATATATAATTTTCTTGCCTTTCCGTATTTGAGATCCAAACGGTCATGCAGGAAATTTGACCCTCTAGCGGCACTGTACTAGATCAAAGATCGTCTATATTTGCGAAGACACGTCTCTTAGCTGTGACGCATCCGCCGAGCGTAGCGCTTGATTCTGTCTGACGTAGGTGACGTTAACCGGATCATGAAATATGGTCAGAGTGACACCTCCTGCTCTCTTTCGACACCTCCTTCCCAGAAACGACAGATACACAAAAACAACATCATCGAGAGGAGGAAGCGGACTGTTAGCGCGGATTGAACTCATAATTCTGCCTGAGGAGCTCACTGTCAGCGTGTCCTTTAACATAAAGGTAAGTTACAGAAAGATTGGACAGCGTCTGGTGGCGGATATAAGAAATATAAAGCGAGAAAAAGCTCTGAAAACATGATGAGTAACGTCAGCTAGCCCAGCTGTAACGTTAGTGTCACCAAATATTCGCCTTTATTAGCCTTTAAAATCAGACAGAAGAGCCTCACTGAGGCTTAAGTCGTTGATTTCTCTTTTTACACGTTAAGTTAAATGTCAGCGAGCAACAATTAAAGTAACTGTGTAGCAGCCATGCTAGGTTTCTCTGTTTAATACATGAATTACTATTACTCACTGTGAGGGAACACCAGAGTAACAGAAAACAATTTGGCTAGCTATCTGATTTTGAAAATAAATGAGATATCAGACAGTTTGTGGTTCAAGCTGTTTAAATCTTCAGCTGTGGACGTCAAGGTCAAAAATTGATGTTCTAATTGTAAAGTTTTCCTCCTGTCCAAACGGAGATTAAAAAGGTAACGCCATAGTGCTGTGCAGCAGAGTTCATGACATTCCCACTTTTAGTCCCCTAAGTTCTACTAACACTGCGTCCTACATTTCCCATAATGCAACTGACTGGGTTTTCTTTTGACTCTGCCTGAAACCACTGTAATGTGATGAGTAATTTTCCATCAGTAGTTCACATTATGTTGGTGTGCTTTGGCCTCTGTAAGGCTCGTGATGTGTTCCTGCTGACGCTCTGGGGGAACCTTTAATGTTTCACTGAGCTCCACCCAGCCGGGGAACTCCGCAGGCAGCTTTCACTTTCTTACCTCCCCCCGCGTGTGTCCTGTCCCCGGTTGTCCTCAGAGACGATGGCGGAGCAGAACATGGAGGCGAAGCTGAAGACGTGGCTGAAGCAGGAGAAGATCCAGCTGTGGAACCCTCCGTACACCGACGACAACAACCAGCCAGGGCAGCAGCACATGCAGGTCAGCATGAGGAGGAGGAAGTACCATCAGATCAGACTGATGTCATGTTAAAGTAACAGCTCCTCTGTAGGGATCCTTTCTGTCATGTTGTCACACACTTAGAATAACAATCTGAGCCTGTCAGTGGAAACTACAAGAACTTTTAGTGGACGACCTTTGACCCATCAAGGATTATGTTGTAGCCATTACAGCCTGTTTCACTGCTGCAGGATGAACACATCTACTGGAAGGTTTAGACCCTGAAACAACTTGAACTTGAATTCTCCTCCTTTTTAAACAGAGTTTCATGTGAAGAAGAATGTAAGTGAATAATGGCGCACACATAAACTTGGTTTGCAGGACTGCTCACAGACCAAAGAAAAAGACACATTAAATAAGAACAACAGCTTCCTGCAGACACATGTTGTCTCTGATAACTTACTCTTTGTTGAAATAGTCACGTTTGTACTCGTTACTGTTCAACTGTATTATTGAGGAATCAAGTACAAGTCACAAGAACAGAAGGAAGTGACATCCTTTAAGGAGTATCTATAATAAGTGTATAACAGGTTTTTTTCTCTCCCTGCTCGTCTGTCTGACTTTTGCTGTGACTCTCAGGAGCTGGCCGAGCGCTACGCCCCTCTAATGTGCCTGCCGGTGCAGGAGGTAGGGGGCGCTCTGGAGTCGATCCGAGTGCAGGCGGTGAAGAGAGGGAAAGGAAACGTGACGTTCAGGCAGACTAACGTGGCCACGCTGGAGCTGCTGCTGCCCAGAGACAGCAAGAAGGTGGAGACACGGCCGCTCACCCGCCCGCTTGTCAAAGTGGTGCAAAAGTTGTTTTTGGGATTCTGTTCAGGCTCCGGCGGCACGGTGGTGCAGTGGTTAGCTCTGTCGCCTCACTGCTAGAAGGTTCCTGGTTTGAATTCCGGTTCAGACGTAGGGGGCCTTTCTGTGTGGAGTCTGCATGTTCTCCCCGTGCATGCGTGGAGCACGGGGAGAACATGCAAACACGAGTGGTCGTGAATGTCCTGCTGAGTGAACCACAGACAGATTGAGTAAATGATGTAAACACGCCTGAAACAGGAAGTGATAGATGACAGGTAATCTATTTGTTTTATTCAGGATCCAAAGACAAAGAACCACCTGGAGACGAGGCTGGACGTGTTGGTTCAGGAGGTGGTGGACAGGTACACACACACACACACACACACACACACACACACACACACACACACGTGATGTTGATGTTGAGAGCGTTTGTTTTCCTGCTGCAGGATTGCAGATGAGTTCGGACTGAAACACATCAAACTGATCCTCAACGGGAAAACTCTGTGTGTAGGTGAGTCCAGAGCGATGCAGGTCATTAACAAAGTCATTAACAAAGGAGCAGAAGCACTGACGGGACGTGTTGTCTTTAGAGGACCATTCTGTGTTTCAAACAGTAACACTATTCGTCCACATTTCAGACCAGCGTCTGGACGAGCAGGGTGTGAAGAACCACAGCAAGATGATGGTGCTGAAGGTGAGCGACGCCGAGTGGAAGCAACAGCTGAGCGAGGACGAGGAGAAGAAGAAGAACCAGAACGAGAGCATCCAGAGGACCCAGAAAGGTTTCCAGATCCTGTCAGAGAGAGGTGCAGTCTGCCTGTCTGCCTGTCTGTCTGTCTGTCTGCCTGTCTGTCTGCCTGTCTGCCTGTCTGCTTGTCTGTCTGCCTCAACATGCGAGTCCCTGCTGTAGCTGTAATCCTCGTCTCGCTGTGACTCTGTTTTCAGACGGCAGTGAAGACACCACTCCTTTCCTGGAGATCGCTGACCAGAGAGGAAACCCGCTGAAGATCCCGCACACGGAGAAGAAGGTGTGAACATGACGTGAACATGACGTGAACATGGCGTGAACATGGCGTGAACATGACGTGAACATGGCGTGAACATGACGTGAACATGACGTGAACATGGCGTGAACATGACGTGAACATGGCGTGAACATGACGTGAACATGGCGTGAACATGGCGTGAACATGGCGTGAACATGGCGTGAACATGACGTGAACATGACGTGAACATGGCGTGAACATGGCGTGAACATGGCGTGAACATGACGTGAACATGACGTGAACATGGCGTGAACATGGCGTGAACATGGCGTGAACATGACGTGAACATGACGTGAACATGACGTGAACATGGCGTGAACATTTGTGTGTGTGTGTCGTCAGGCCCTGATCCTGGCTATGGGTTTCCATGAGAAAGGTCGCTCTCTGATGAAGAAGAAGCAGTTTGAGAACGCCCTGTGTCACCTGCTGCAGGCCGACCAACAGTTCAGGTACAAACATCACACCTTACACTCCTTACACACTTACACTGCTCACACCGGCTTACTGTGTCTCACTCAGGGATGGGTATCGTTAACGTCGGGCATTTATCAATACTGCGGTATTTCATAATTCAGCCGCGGGGCCCGTTTAATACCGGGTCTCGGTACCCATCCCTGTCTAAACTTACAGGAATATAAACAGCAGCAGCTTCAGGCTGATCAGACTGGAGGACATGAAGCACCTGAAGATACTCCAGGAGATGAGCACAGACACAGTGTAACACTGCTGGTGTAGGTGGAGAGAGAGCTAGCAGCAGGGCTAGTTAGCCGGGGCTCAGGGGTAGCCAGTTAGCTCGGAGCATCCACAGACCAGGGAGCTTCCAGTTACTTTATTCTGCAGGTAAAAACATCGACCATATAATGCCAGGGCTCAATGGTGCTATGCTCTCTGATCTCACATGAGCAACATGGACGGCGTAACCTGCACCAACCAGTTACTGATGACCGTTCTCTCTTGTGGACGTCGGTCGGAGCAACATATCAGGACTGAGCACAACTCAACTCAGTCAGCGTGAACACCTTGTGCCTGTCTGTGTGTGTGTGTGTGTGTGTGTGTGCAGTAAGTGCGGCTCGGCTCTGCTCGGCTCGGTGGATAACTTCGCCGTCCTGCAGCTGGACATCGTGTGGTGTTACCGAGCTCTGGAGGCTCTGTCCTGTCTGGACGACGGGAAGAGTCGACTGCAGAGAGCCGAGGACTGTTTCCTGCAGTGTTACGGAGAGCAGCAACAGAGGCTGCTCATGATCAAGGTGAGGCGGCACACACGCACACACGCACACACACACACACACACAGGTTCAAATGTCCCGGCCTGTCCGACCGGCCACAACCAAAGGAAATTCAATCAGAAAGTGTGAGACAGTGAAGAAACGCACACAGAGGAGAGTTCTGCTTCACAGTGACTTGTTAAATACTCTGAGTTAACAAACACTGGCTGTGATTCCACAGCAGCAGACATGACGGGAGCACACACGGACCGGTTTTTATTTAGGAGGATCACACGTACGAGGAATTCATTCTGAAAGACGTGTTCAGGAAATATTCCATCTATAAAGACAATGAATCCAGCAGAGACGTGCTGGGACTGTGCTGCGTTCAGGGACACTGGGACAAAAGAAATGTTTTTATACGTTTCCTTTTTGTAATTTATGGAGTCCCTTTCTACTTGTTTAATGTGTTATTATTATTAATGTGTGTGTGTGTGTGTGTGCGTGCGTGTGTGTGTGTGATGCCAGGGTAACACAGGCAGAGAGCAGGTGTTGTTTCTCCGGCTGTACCTCCTGCAGAGTCTCCTGTCCTTCCTCGAGGGAAACGACGCTCAGGCCCGACACCAGCTGACCAAAGTAAGTCCTCCTGTCCTGCCGCCTCTGCTGCTGGATGTTTAAACGTCATCACTTATATCAACGATTAATTCATGATTAATAACTTTAATTTGTCTTGTTAACTGTGTGTGTGTGTGTGTGTGTGTGTGCGTGTGCGTGTGTGTGTGTGTGTCAGGTGGAGTCTCTGTACAGCCGACTGTGTCCGGACTCTGAGAAAATGGCACAGCTGATGGCGCTGGGTTTCACGGAGAGAGAAGCTCGGCTCGGCCTCAGAGCCTGTCAGGGAGACCTGCAGGAGGCCGCCATCCACATCAGCAACCAGAGACAGGTGACACACACACACACACGCACACACACGCGCACACGCGCACACGCACACACGCACACACACACACACACACACACACACACACACTCAACAATAACTGGTCACCCCAGAGGTCTTTACTGTAGAACGACTTCATTGTATCCACGATGTCTTTGGGTTACCTGGCTTCACTGAGCCTCACACTCCACCTGGTTATCACCTCGTGACTCCACCCACAGAGTCCTGATCTAACAGGGGCGTGTCATATAAAAGGGGCGGAGTTTGCAGCATATGGACACACAAGTACAGTGAGGACAACAAGTGGACACATTTTCAGAAAGCGTGGAGGAGCTGTAGGAGGAGACACACAGGAGTCAGCGCTGTGCTTGTGTGTGTTGATCAGGAGCGAGAGGAGCTGAGGCAGAGGGAGAGGCAGAGGAGGAGCAGGAGGATGGAGGTCATCTCCACCCTCACCGAGCTCGGCTTCTCCCGGAGAGACGCCGCCAGAGCTCTGCACCACGCCGACGGAGACGTGGACAAAGCTTACGGAGTCAGTACCTGTCTGTCCCTCTGAGCCCGTCTGTCTGTCCCTCTGAGAGTTTCTGTCTGTCCCTCTGAGCCTGTCTGTCTGTCCCTCTGAGCCTGTCCGTCCCTCTGAGCCTGTCTGTCCCTCTGAGCCTGTCTGTCTGTCCCTCTGAGCCTGTCTGTCCCTCTGAGCCTGTCTGTCTGTCCCTTTGAGCCCGTCTGTCTGTCCCTCTGAGAGTTTCTGTCTGTCCCTCTGAGCCTGTCTGTCTGTCCCTCTGAGCCTGTCTGTCCCTCTGAGCCTGTCTGTCTGTCCCTCTGAGCCTGTCTGTCTGTCTCTCTGAGCCTGTCTGTCTGTCTGTCCCTCTGAGAGTTTCTGTCTGTCCCTCTGAGCCTGTCTGTCTGTCTGTCCCTCTGAGCCTGTCTGTCTGTCCCTCTGAGCGTGTCTGTCTGTCTGTCTGTCCCTCTGAGCCTGTCTGTCTGTCCCTCTGAGCCTGTCCGTCCCTCTGAGCCTGTCTGTCTGTCCCTCTGAGCCTGTCTGTCTGTCTGTCCCTCTGAGCCTGTCTGTCTGTCTGTCTCTCTGAGCCTGTCTGTCTGTCTGTCTGTCTGTCTGTCTGTCTGTCTGTCTGTCCCTCTGAGCCTGTCTGTCTGTCTGTCCCTCTGAGCCTTTCTGTCTGTCCCTCTGAGCCTGTCTGTCTGTCTGTCCCTCTGAGCCTGTCTGTCCGTCCCTCTGAGCCTGTCTGTCCCTCTGAGCCTGTCTGTCTGTCCCTCTGAGCCTGTCTGTCCGTCCCTCTGAGCGTGTCTGTCTGTCTGTCCCTCTGAGCGTGTCTGTCTGTCTGTCTGTCCCTCTGAGCGTGTCTGTCTGTCTGTCTGTCCCTCTGAGCCTGTCTGTCTGTCTGTCCCTCTGAGCGTGTCTGTCTGTCTGTCTGTCCCTCTGAGCCTGTCCGTCCCTCTGAGCCTGTCTGTCTGTCTGTCTGTCTGTCCCTCTGAGCCTGTCTGTCTGTCTGTCCCTCTGAGCCTTTCTGTCTGTCCCTCTTAGCCTGTCTGTCCCTCTGAGCCTGTCTGTCCATCCCTCTGAGCCTGTCTGTCCCTCTGAGCCTGTCTGTCTGTCCTCAGATCCTCCTGGACTCCAGCCAAGCGTCTCAGATGACCAATAACAACACAGAGGGGGCGGGCAGTCCGGAGAGGGTGGAGCAGGTACGACCTCCTGGTGTTCATGTCTGAAGTGACTGTGTTTCATTCCACAGAGTCAGGCGAAGACGCCCCCTCACAGGTGGTACAGGTGTTTTTACTCCCAGAGGGCAAACAGAATTTAAAGGCGTGTAACCTGACACGTTGTTGTTCTGGGGGTTCTAGCAGGTAAAATAAGTCAGAACCGATGCAGGTCGGTTCTCCTGCAGGTGTTTCTGGTTTGTTGACAGTAGCCCCGCCCCCTCTGTGTCCCTGCAGCTGTTGTACCTGGGGTTTGACAGGGAGGCGTCTGAGGCAGCTCTTAGACTGACGGGTGGAGACGTCCAATCAGCCACTCAGCTGCTGCTGGACAATCAGGGAGTCCTCTCCCCGGAGCTCCTCTCTGCGTCCCCACCATCCTCCTCCTCCCCCTCCCCCTCCTCTGAGGAGCCCAGCACCTCCTCCAACTCCACAGGTAAGACACACCTGAATCCAGGTGACGTGTAGTTACACTGTATCTGTGTGAGACTTCAGGGGAGTTCAGTCTTCACTTGATCTCATTCAGGAGAAACGTCCCGCTCTCTCTTTAGTATCAGAGTGATTCATTCATGTAACACATGCAGACTAAAATCACAGTATGCATCCACGAGCTCACATGCTAACAAATGCTAACAAAACACCTGCAGCTAGCTATGTTAGCACCCCCTGTCTGCCAAAGAGGAAACGGTCTCAAACTGAATTAGCAGGTCAGATCATCATTTAAGCTAACAAAGATCACAGCAGGCCTAGCATAGCTTAGCTTCAGCTAGATCACAGCAGGCCTAGCATAGCTTAGCTTCAGCTAGATCACAGCAGGCCTAGCATAGCTTAGCTTCAGCTAACAAAGATCACAGCAGGCCTAGCATAGCTTAGCTACAGCTAACAAAGATCACAGCAGGCCTAGCATAGCTTAGCTTCAGCTAGATCATAGCAGGTCTGGCATAGCTTAGCTTCAGCTAACAAAGATCACAACAGGCCTAGCATAGCTTAGCTTCAGCTAGATCACAGCAGGCCTAGCATAGCTTAGCTTCAGCTAACAAAGATCACAGCAGGCCTAGCATAGCTTAGCTTCAGCTAACAAAGATCACAGCAGGCCTAGTTTAAATAACTTTGTCGTGTTTCAGCAGCTTTGAAGTCTTCGGTTGTCATCAGACCAAAGCGACGAGGAGGAACTTTCACACCAAAGTCAGTTTCAAACCTCGAGCTAGGACTGCAGCTGTTTCACACGTGAGAGTTTCTAATGTGACGGGTTTCTAAAGCGTTAGGAACCAATGTGCTCAGAGCTGAGAGCCACAGACAGGAAGTCAGGAAGTATGTAGAGACGCACTGACGTGTTGTTGGTCTGCGAGAGTAAAGAACCCTCTGAGGAGGTAACCCGTGTTTCTCCTCCTGTGGTCTCAGCCGACAGCGAGCTGGTGAACGAGGTGTTGGAGGACATCTCTCGCCACGAGGAGGACTACCTCGACCTGACGCTGGAGGAGGAGAGCCAGCTCATCGCCAACATGAAGACCTACCTGAGCCGAGGGCCCACACACACTGTGTGACACACACACACACACACACACACACACACACACACACAGGCAGAGTGCTTTACTTCCTCTGTTAGCCATTTAAAGCAGTGAATGTTATTTTCAGCCATAAGTTAAACCAGAACATGAACACTGCAGTGTGCCTCCTCAGCAATAATTCAGCGGAGCTCATAGATTCTCGTTCACACTGACCTGTCTGCAGTTTAAGTTGTTAAAACTGTTCAATCATTGGTTGTGAAGACGACTTTTTCTGATGTGTTACCTTTGGAACAAACCAAAGGCACCTGTTTGTGTTCAGGAAACCGTTTTGTTGTTGTTCTGACAACAGTACGTTTTGTGTTTGTGTCATGGAGGCAGGTCGTTAATCAGTTTTTATTTACATTTATTTCATGTCAGAGTTGATTGTCTCATGTGGGCGGAGCCAATAAACAAGATGAAGGTTGATGTGTCTGTCTGGTTCATGGTGATGATGTAACGCTCCGTCTGTACGTCGAGACGAGGCGACATATCAACACACTCTGACTGACTTCCTCTCACTGCCAGCTGTTCTCTGTTTGTCCATCACTGTCATCACGCACCGACCACGTCTACACGCACTAAATATTCTGAGTCCGATTCATGACGTGTTCTCAAACTGAGAAACTCCACCGTCCTCATTAGTTGCTGGAGTCTGTAATGCCCATAAAAGGGCATGAGACTGCAGGGCCGCGTGCACACAGGTATGATGATTTAGCCGGCAGCATGGTCACTGTTATTTTGTTACAGCTTCTTTTACGACAGTGACCTTACTTTACCCAGCGATAAAGCCCGTCATGCCATGTCACCGAGGTACACGTGTTGCTTATAGCTGTAATAGGTAACTGCTAGCTTGCCGCTAACCTTCTTGTGAACACATAGAGGATGACTTTAACTTCACTACCTCACTTTTTTGTTTTTAGAATGACATGTTAGGTAGTGCCTCAATAATTACTATTAATATAACAGAGCCCTGATAACATAACACACAGGGGCATGGATAGACGAGCATACCAGACTTCAGTCAAAACTTTGGCTATTTAACGTCAAACTGTCTTTATTGTCTACACATACCAGCTACGCTCCTCTTCTTTCTTTCCCTTTTTTATGCGTTAGAAGAAATAATTCGGTGTAGTATCAGCCATGATGTTTGCGTTCTTTTGTTACCTACTGTGTTCATGATCAGCTGTTTGTCAAAGCGCTCTGTAACTGTTGTTTTTAAAGGTGCTATATAAATACAATTAATGTTAACAATTAATCATGAACTGTTTCCTCTGTCGGGCTGTGAAACACGGACAGCTGGAGGATAACGCAAACGCTTACTTTGTGTTTTCACATGCAGGACTCTCTATGAGTGTCTAAGGTTCATGTTTGTTGTTGCCTCGTGTACAGCACCACTGAAAATAGCCACACTGTCCCTTTAATGTCGGCCCTATGACACTGAGAGGAAAGAGATGGAGAGACAAGTTGTGCAGGTGAGTAGCAGGAGCTGAGCTGGTGAGTACGATGAGTAAACGCTCATGTATGTGTCCTGACCAAGCGGCAAAAATGAAGCCAATGCGGAAGTGCAAAAAACTACAGTTCCTCGAGTGGCCACTTGAGGCTCCAGAAAACAAGAAATAACATTACAGCAGAAATAAACATGTTCACAGCCTGGTACAAAAAACGGTTTTGTTATAGATAGCTGATTTTATTGTTCAGGATAACTGTACGGGGGGTGAATTTTCTTATAACACATCCGTTTTAATTATATTAAGCCTTAAATCATAGGGGCCGGATCACTTGATTGACAGGTGGATCCTGCTGGCTGTCTGCTGGACGTCAACACAGACACAGACACTGAGTTTAACTTCACCTGTTTGTGTTGTTGGAGACTTTTGGGGATTTTTTCATTCAACGTTTGGACAAATAATCTCTCTGTGGGATTTATGGAACTTTATGGCTGTGCAAGAAGTCTGAGCTCCAGCTTTATGGTGAGTTAAATGTTAGTGTTACTGTATTGAAATATTTTTCGCACTAAGTAGCAGGTATACTGTGCTACCTTTAGCTGCTTGTTAGCCTGTGCAGTGTTTATCAAACATTTATTTAATCGTTGGCCAGTAAACAGGAGTCAGGAGTTAAAGAGATTACAGCGGACTGCAGTGATGAAGAGACCGGTTCTTTTCAGTTTCCCGTTACGTGTCGGCTCGCCGCTCTCTCACCGGGCGAGCGAGCAGCGAGTCCGCTTCTTCTTTAGTCTGATAACTAAACACCTGCAGTCAGTCACCGACAGAATCTCCTCCTGGGAAAGTCAAACCAGCTCATTCATCATTTATACAGTCTATGGATAATAACTGCTAGCTACGCTGAGGAGCATATAGCCTAGCTTCATAGCCGTAGCTGGCTGATTCATGCGGCCCGCCCATAGAGCTCAGCCATAGGCTGTAGCTCGGTCGTGCTCCGCCTCTTTGCCCGTCTCTGGATTAGCCGGCTCTGGCATTATTTATACAGTCTATGGTCCTGACACGTTAGGATCAGATGTCTCTATGGTCCCTTTCCTTTCCTGGCTCCGTAAATACAGCCAATCAGATGTGACTGTAGTGACTAGCCCCGCCCACATCTCAAAGCGGCACTTCTTTATCAGCTGAAGTTGTAAGCTGGCTCAGTGATGGCTGAGGTCTGTTTTCACCCTGAGGACACACCCACTGTCTGTCACATCCAATAGAAAGGGTTCATCCTTTGGCAACTGACCCTCATCACGCCTCCTCCTCACTGAGCAGAACGTCTCTAAAGAACGAGAGCCTTCAGGTGAGTCGGCCCGCCGACTCATCTCTAACAAAACAACACACACACACAGTGTTTGATAAAAAACCTGCTTTCTTATCTCAGTCTGGGTTTCTTTATTGTACATGATCACAGAGGAGGTACAGGTCAGAGGTGAGGGGGAGTCGGGGGGTCAGAGGGGGAGCTTTAGAAGTAGTTGACGACCCTGCGGATGGACTGGATGTTGGGGTTCTGGGCCTGCCACTCGTTATGGCTGCAGTAGTCTCCACGCTCCACGATGTACATGCGGCCGCGGAAGTTTGGCTCCTCGTACATCACCCAGCTGACGGTGGAGACAAGAAACAAGACGGACGAACAACTGCTTTAATAAACGTGTTAAACGTGGTTTCAGGGCTAAAACAGATTCTGCTGCCTTGTTCTGTCTTTAATGTCAGAACACACAATTGTTTGGTCCCATGAACAGTCCAGAGGTTGAACATGGTAATGACCTGGCTGTTAGACAGTGATTATTCTACATGTGGGTCACTTTGTCCTGATCAAAGAAGAGTCAAATCATCTGGTTCGTCCTCTGAGGAGCAGGAACAGTAGATCTGATCAGTCTTGATATCTAGCACTGGACCGCTGAGTCGATGGAGGACACAGAAACATCAGTAAAGCTGTGTGTGGAACTCACGCGCCGTCTCCGTAGACCTTGACGGAGTTGATGCAGTTCTTGGAGAGTCCGCGGCTCTGCAGGAAGGGGACGTCCTCGCAGATCTCCACACACTGGCCGGAGAAGTTACAGGCCTCGAACAGCTCGATGCGGTAGTGCTCTCCGTGCTGACGGATGGACGGAAGGAGAGGAGGACAGAGAGAAAACACGGAGAGAGTCAGGATTCAAAAGAGAAGTGGTTCCTTCCGAGGACAAACCTTTTCAACATTATCTGATGTGTAAAAGTTTTCTCCCGTCGAGCTGGGACTCCATGTCTCTGAGTCTGATCAGTTAATGTGTCCCCATGCAGAGCCAGCTCCCAGTGGCCGGGGCTTCCTGTGTACAGGGCCCAGACTGTTGTGCTCGTTCTCGCTAAAGCAACAGAAAACAGACTTTTTCAAACTTTACATGAACCCTGGACCTCTGCAAAGTTTGATTCCTGCATTCTGCAAAGAACCAGAGATTTAGAAAAAAGAAAAAGGTGCAAAACCTACAAAAAAAACCATCGTAACATCTTAAAGCTTCGTCCGCTTGGAAGCACGAAACTAACAGTTGGAGTGTGCTCGGTTTCATGAGTGAGGATTCAATCTATCAAACAGTTCTTCATTGGATCCATTGATCTGGTTCATGACACCGTGAACAAACGTGAAGTGACAAACAATCTGCTCACGAACCGAACAAAGAGATGGAGGCTAAAGATTTAAG
Source organism: Semicossyphus pulcher (assembly GCF_022749685.1). NCBI lineage: Eukaryota > Metazoa > Chordata > Actinopteri > Labriformes > Labridae > Semicossyphus > Semicossyphus pulcher. The sequence goes on from NW_027211691.1 coordinate 26,405,819, forward strand.
GACAGAAACCCGCTCAGCAGGTTTACCATGCGGATGGGCTTGCAGGATCCCATGTGGTCGTTGTGGGAGTTCCACCTCTGGAATTCTGGGTACTCTCCGTGCTCCAGGATGTACTGCTGGCCCTTGAAGTCGGGGTGGTCGAAGCATATCCAGGCTCCGCTCTCCACACGGATAGAGTTCACCCTGAGAGGACACAGAGTGAGTGCATCAATACAACTTCACATTGATGCCTCTGTAAGGAGGCGTTTAATGTGGAAAACAACAGGAGGATTTAACAGATCAATCAGGAGCTCAGCGAACACTGAAATGATCTGTAAATAACATGTGATCATCGTATGGAAGTAACTCCTCAACGTGTCCCGGTGTCTTTCAACTTCTATCAGAGCAGAAAAGTCGTCAGGTTGAAGAGGACGGGGTCACCTGTTCATGAAGCCGCGGTCCTGGAAGTTATCACAGTCACCTCTGACCTCCAGCTTCCTGCCGGTGAAGCATTTCCCCTCGTAGAAGGTAATCTGCAGGAAGAGATGAACATCATGAATCTGTCAGCATCGAACACGTTGTCCCCCCGAGGCTGGGGGGGGTTAGTCGTCAGTGATAAACAGTGAAGCTTTATTATGTGACTGCATGTAACGTCAGATGTCGTAGGAGGTCTGCTGAGTGTAAATAAAAGGTGTGCCGCTGAGCAGCTGTCAACACGCCCAGCAGAAGATTACAGAGAGACTCTTTAACCTGAAGCCGGTCAGTCAGAAAATACAGACGAGTCACACCTTCATCGCCATGTTGGAGACTCATCTTACCGTGAACCTGAGAGATGAACTCTCATTATTAAAGCGCTTAAACAATCAGCTCAGCAACAAGCAGCAAGAGCCACAACGACCTGTTCACTTCAGCAAACCACACCGAGCTGTGTTTCCATGGAAGGATCAGAACAGGACTTTATGCACAAGCTGAGCCAAACATCCTGGAGACTGTCAATCATCTCCTCCTCACTATAAACTTTGTGAGGGATAAATAAAACCTGCAGATGATTGAGGCTTTGCTGCGGCTGCAGCAGCAACATCATCTCACCAGACTCCATTCAGAAACCCAGAGATTTAAACTCTGTGCTAACTGTCAGCGCAGTGCAGCGTCACTCAGATGTTTACATCTGAATTTGACCTAAACTCGTGAAATCTGTCCCGAGCACAGACTCTCTTTTAGAGCCTGGGGTTTCTGTGGCCGTCTCTGACAGCACGCCGGTGATCTCTGACCTCTGCTGCGGCCACGATTTAACCTCCAAAGGATCCACGAGAAGCTGCTGCCGCCGTGTTACTCACCTTTCCAGAGTACTGTGACATTTTGCCCACTGGATGTTGTCCAATCTGGCCCACAACCACACACACAGTGTAACAGAGAAAAAGTTGGACACCCCAATATATACGGCAGGGGGGCGAGCGAGGGGCGAGCGAGGGCGAGGTCCCGGCCGGCCGGACAAAAGACGAGGCCTTAAAGGTTTCTGCTGCCTCGACGCTTTCCCTTCATCCTGATGTCTCTGCTGATTCTGCTGTGTGTGTGTGTGTGTGTGTGTGTGTGTGTTCTGACTCAATAGAATGTGCTTGGCCTGAGCTTTGCAGGGTCGATGATACTGCACATGCCGAGCTTCTATAGAGGCGGGCTGAAAGGATGTCAGAGTGTCTGAGTACAGACACAACATTCACACACGTTCAGACACACATCTTACAGACAAAGAGACGAACACTAAACGAGCCCCTCCCCCTCCACTGCTGAAGAGCTCCAGCTGCTAAAAGTGACAGTTTGAACTCAGGTCATAAAAGATACTTCCTGTCTCCAGAGCAGAGCAAATGGTCTCATTCACCTCGGCTCAAAACAGCAGAATGAACGTTAACACAACACTGACAAACTTACCTCGTTAGCAAACAGTTGCTGGTGTCCACGTCCTGCAGGTCCAGCAGCACCATCATTAGCTCTGTGTTTGGTCTCCACCACCTCCAGAGGGGATTCTCTCTCTGAAGCTGCTAAATGCTAACCCTAGTGCTCCTCTTTGTTCACCAGCTGTGATCAGCCGAGTCGCATGAAGACTGCAAACATTCAGCTCACTGCGACTCCAGAGAGTAAAGTCCAGAGTTTTTATTTTACGTCTTTTTGCTGGAGCTCGAGGAGCGTGGCGTACTCAGAGAGCGCCTTCTGACCGAGTCAGAAGAACCGCTCTTCTCATCACTCCGGCCCCCCGTCGTCTCTGCAGTCCTGACTCCCTGCATGGGCCGCCACAATGACATCACTGTATGACGAACAGTGAACGAGCTAACGAGCAGGTACGGTGAGCACACACACAGAGCTGCCAATCAGTGCTAACATACCAATAAAATAAAGAGTGTATCAACAGTGTGTGAGACGTGTTGGACGGTCTGTTCGTCCAATAAAGCGCACACACAGATTATCTGTCTGATATTTACATGAACAAATCTCCAAAAGGCTCCAACAGCACAAACACGGCCCAGAGGTTACGTTCAGTGACTGAGTTAGCTGAGGGGACACCTAGCAGACAGCTAGCAGCTCCCAGCTGTCACTCAAAGAGGCCACGCCCCTAATGCTGCATCACTGTAAGCCTTAATATAATGTAAACAGGTGAGCTGTATAAAGATTCTCCCCGTACAGTTGTCATGAAGAGAGAAATGAGCTATAGAGACCCAAACTGTTTTTTGTACCAGGCTGTAAACATGTTTATTTCTGCTGCAGAGTTTTCATGTTTAATAATCGTGTATCTGACGTTTTAAGTTTTGATTTTAAACTGGGTGACATCAACATGAACCTGGAGAACAGTAACTGTTCGATGTGTCGTGAGCGAGCAGTAAGAGACAGCCTCCAGGTTTCTACGAGTCGTTCAGTAAGGTCACCTCTCACTGATCACGTTACACACGCTTTCACTGCTCTTCACTCATTCGTACATGAAGTCAGTCTGTTCCAAAGGGGGTGATGCTGCGAAGAAGAATGAAGCCTTGGAGAGTGGTCACACCATGGGAAACATGAGACTCACTCTGAGCCTCACTGTTCAGTCACAGGACAAATCTACACAACCAGGATCTCTGCTCATAAATCATCTGGTGTCATGTGACCAAGGTGGCTCCAATTCAGCAGGTCAAAGGTTGTCCTAAAGCTGGTCATGTGATGTCAGGCAGCGAGAACAGGTGAGAGTAAATGAGCTTTTAGCAGCTTACAGCATGTTAGCAGATCCACTGCTTCCACCGATCTGATGAAGTGAATCACTAAGTTCAGATTTTAGATTCATTGTTCTGCTCAGTTATCAACAAGAACACACATGTACACCACAGAGGTATTATTCTGTGTGGGTCTACACCACGTGCAGTCACAGACAGTAAGCTTGTGTTGGCACACTGGGTTGGTTGTTACCTGAATGTAACCTGTAACCAAAGCTGTTGAATGAATGTGGCCACTCTCTAACTTCACAGAGATCAGACGGAGTCTTTGGGTCACGGAGAGACAGACGGGGCGACAGACGGGGCGACGGCTCTCAGCTGCAGTCGCTCTCTCTTATAGCTGTCTGTCTGTTCACAGGGCTTTCTCAACAAGCTGTGCAGCAAGAGTCCTGACCAAAGACATCCGAGCACAGGACTCCAGTTCTAACGTCCTCACACAGGCTGTTACACCTCTGATATGCTCGTGACACATGACCCATGACCCATCCAGGACCCTGAGGTCGTCTGAGGCCTCGCCTGCGGGCTGTCCCAGGAGTCAGAGCCAATCACGGTGAAGCAGCGTTTTGTTCTCTTGCAGCACAGACCTGGAATCATCTGCCACATGGTGTTAGACGAGCCTCGACTCTGACCGCCTTTAAGTGTGAACTGAAATGATCCGTCACACTGACGGCTGCTAACTTATTATAAACTATTTCAATGATTTGTTTTAACTCTGCACTCTTTGTCTGCACTTTGCTATTTAATGGATGTTAAATCTTTTCCTCCTGTTCTTTATAACTGTACATCTGTGTCTTTAATATCTCATTACTCTGTGAAGCTGAACTGCCTCAGTGAATGAAATGTGCCGCACATATGAAGCTGCCCGGCCAACTCTCTGAAGTCTTACTGTAGAAGCATGAAGATGAGAGCGATGAGACCGATGAGACCGGTGTCCGAGTGACCAAACTCACCCTCACCCTCACCCTCACCCTCTCCGGTCAGAGAATAAATCTGTGATATAAAAAGCAGCCGGAGCACAAACAGGATTTCTGGACATGTTGCCTTCATGTCTGTTTTAATCAAGTGATGTGCAAACCTGCAGCATCGAACAAAAACTCTGCACTGAAAGAATGAAGACAGTTGATTGTTTTGATGGTGACGAACACATTTGAAAGCTGGTTATTCATTTAGCTTATTTTTAATAACATATTCATGCATGCACACATGCAGACATCACCATCTGTCTGTGAAAAGCTGAAGCTGATTAAATGAAGACTTTGTTCTCTTTGTATCGACCTGCTTCTGTCGGTCACAAGCGACTCCTTATCAATCAGAAGAAAGAACGGGCAATGTTGAGTTAAACATCAACATGTTGCAGCAACCTCCAGTGTTAGTGAGAAATACGTGGTGATGAAACGAATCAAAGGAAGCTCTCCTCTCCGCTCTTCCTCTCAGTCACACGGCCCAGTCAGAGCGTCTCCACACACCAGCTGCCGCTCAGACCTCCCTGATCATCAGCTCCTCCTCTCCGGACAGAATCAGTGACAGATATCACCTCCAACTGATGAGAGAAGAAGGAAATCAGTGTTTACACTCAGACTCTCTTCATCAGGCAGCAATGCAGAACATCCAGAATGAAGACACAAGTGGGGCTTTGTGTAGTGTAGCATGTCTCATGTTAACATGCTGGAGACATGCAGCTGGAGTTAGAGGGAGAGTCCCTGAAGGCATCACCGTGACAGATATCAGTGATGCATTTACTGCTGAAACGTGAACAGTTTTTACAGAGGAAAGCAGAACTTATTTATTGACCTCTTCTGGTCTTCTAGTGGAAACATTAGCATGAAGCTAACTGTATAGATAACAGCTAACAGAAGCTAACAGATTCACGTCTGCTTCACTGTTTCACTTCTCTTGAAGTTTTAACCACGCCCACCAGTGATGTCACAGCGCACTGACGAGTCATGGTGAACAGGTCAACATCACTGCACCAAGGTGAAAAGTGAAACCAGCAGAGGTCAGCAAAACCAGCTCTCAGGGAGATCTCTCAGGAAACACGGCTGTCAAATAATGAAGGTGATTGATTTCCTGATCTCAGAGTGCAGACCATCTGATCAATCCTGTAGTGTTCAGCTGGGAGTCAAAACGCAGGTAAGATTTGACAGTCTGTCTCCAAACACCTTGTGATGTGGTGAGCTGTGATCCAGCTTTACTTTCTGTACTCATCAGTATAACAACATGCGTCTCCACCTGCATCCAAACACACGATCACAACCAGCTCCTGATTGATCTGATCACTTGCTTTCTCTGTGTTTCTGTCCAATCCTGAAGCCCGTCACCGCTCTGCTCTGACGCTGGGAGGGGGGGTCGAGGACGTTTACCAGGAAACACTTAAACTTCACTTTGATACTGTGTTCAGTTTCACGCTGCTCAAGCCAGCCTGGACTGACCCCAACTCTCTACTGACCTCATAGCCTTCAGTCTGCAGTTTGGACTCTGCAGAAAATCACACAGCAGCTTGCGCCCTGAATCCTGCAGCTTGTTGGAGCTCAGCTGCAGCACTCTCAGATGGGAGGGGTTGGACTTCAGAGCTGAGGCCAGAGAAGCACAGCTGATCTCTGACAAACTGCAGTCAATCAAGCTGAAGAAAGAAAAAAGACATGGAGATAAAATTCATGAACAATCCAATTTGATGTGTTCAAGTTTTAAATGTGTAAATAAACATCAACATGTCTTGATTTTTGTAACCAAATCAAAGTAAAGAAATATTTCTGCTTCAGCCAGTAAACTTTCTCATGAAAACAAACATGAGGTCAGAGGTTATTCTGGATACAGTTGAGATCATTCACTAAAAATCATCAACATTAATTGACAGTAAAAACTGACAGAGGACATTTTCTCTGGTTTCTTTAACTAACAGAAGTCTTTTGTGACTGCAGAATAAATTTAGTGTAAGAAACATGAAAATATGAACAACACAGAATCTATACGGTCATGATGTGAGTTATTGATGAACAATCAATCAATCAATCAATCAATCAAATTTTATTTGTATAGCGCCAAATCATAACCAGGGTTATCTCGAGACACTTTACAGAAAGAGCAGGTGTAGACCGACTCTTTGTTAAGTTATTCAAAGAGAGGCCCAACATCAATCCACCATGAGTAGCACTTAGCAACATTCGGCACATTGGCAGAAAAACTTCCTTTTAACAGGCAGAAACCTCGAGCAGAACCAGACTCATGTTGAACAGCCATCTGCCTCGACTGGATGGGCCGAAAATGGGATAGAAGGAGATGCAGGATAGAGACAGGCAAAGAGAGCAACAACAACATATGTTCTTGTTACCACAACAACATATGTCCTTGTTACATGAACAACAACAGACACATACTTATGGTTACAATGCCAATAATAGTGGTAGAATAGGGTGAAGATTGGCTAAATAAATAAATAAATAAATAAATTAGCGAGAGAAGCAGAGTAATGATAAAGGCTGAGGTAATCGTAATTGTAACAGTTGAAGTCAACAGGTCTACTATTAGCATTAGCAGCAACAATAATGATACTATGGGGAAGGCTGATGTTAGTAGGTGTTGCAGTCGAGCAGGTCCACAGCAGCAGGTGGTCTGCAGCAACGATCCTCAGGAACCTTCAAGACAAGGGAGCACAAGAACTCCCGGGAAGATATGTGGTTAGTAATGTTAATGGGACCAGAAAATACAGAGTTAATGAGCTGCATTAATATGACAGAGAGAGAGGGAGAGTCAGAGAGAGAGGAAGAGAGAGAGAGAGAGAGAGAGAGTCAGAGAGAGAGAGAGAGAGAGAGAGAGAGAGTCAGAGAGTCAGAGAGAGAGAGAGAGAGAGAAGCTTGGTGTGTCAGATCCCCCCGGCAGTCTAAACCTATAGCAGCATAACTCTGGGCTAGTCCAAGCCTGAGCCAGCCCTAACTATAAGCTTTATCACAGAGGAAAGTTTGAACTCTTCAAAGAAGAGAGGGTGTCTGCCTCCCGGACCTTGACTGGTAGATTGTTCCAGAGGAGGGGGGCCTGGTAATTGAAGGCTCTACCTCCAACACTACTCTTAGAGACTTTAGGTACCACAAGCAGGCCTGCATCCTGGGAGCGCAATGTTCTAGAGGGGTAATATGGCACTATGAGCTCTTTAAGATATGATGGTGCCTGACCATTAAGAGCTTTGTAAGTAAGAAGAAGGATTTTAAATTCTATTCTAGATTTTACAGGAAGCCAGTGCAGAGAGGCTAATACAGGAGAGATGTGCTCTCTCTTCCTAGTTCTTGTCAGCACACGTGCTGCAGCATTTTGTACCAGCTGCAGAGTTTTTAGTGACTTATTAGGGCAGCCTGATAGTAACGAGTTACAATAATCCAACCTGGAAGTAACGAATGCATGGACTAGTTTTTCTGCATCGTTTTGAGACAAGATGTGTCTGATTTTTGCTATGTTGCGAAGATGAAAGAAGGCTGTCCTTGATATTTGTTTTATGTGGGAGATGAAGGACATATCCTGATCAAATAGAACTCCCAGATTCCTAACAGTAGTGCTGGATGCCAGGCTGATGCCATCTAGGGCAGCTATATCATTAGAGAAAGAATCTCTAAGGTGTTTTGGGCCGAGCACAATAACTTCAGTTTTGTCTGAATTAAGTAGCAGAAAGTTTCTAGTCATCCAGATCTTTATGTCCTTAAGGCATGCTTCTAGTTTAGATAGCTGATTGGTTTCATCTGGCTTCATAGATAAATATAATTGAGTATCATCTGCATAACAATGAACATTAATGGAGTGTTTCCTCATGATATTACCCAGAGGAAGCATATATAAGGTAAAAAGAATCGGTCCGAGCACAGAACCTTGTGGAACTCCATGACTAACTTTGGTTTGCATAGAGGACACATCATGAACATTAACAAACTGAGATCGATCTGATCAATAAGGTTTAAACCAACTTAGTGCAGATCCTGTAATGAACATTAACTGTTCTAGTCTCTGTAACAGGATGTGATGGTCTATCGTGTCGAAAGCGGCACTAAGATCTAACAGGACGAGTACAGAGAGAAGTCCTCTGTCTGAAGCAGTAAGTAGATCATTTGAAACTCGCACAAGGGCTGTCTCAGTGCTATGGTGGACTCTAAATCCTGACTGAAAGTCCTCAAATAAACTGTTGTTATGAAGAAAGTCACATAATTGATTAGCGACTGCTTTCTCAAGGATCTTTGAGATAAAAGGAAGGTTAGATATAGGTCTATAGTTAGCTAAGGTGCCTGAATCTAGGGTAGGCTTTTTAAGAAGTGGCTTAATTACAGCTAGTTTAAAAGACTGGGGTACATAGCCCGTCGATAAAGACATATTGATCATATCTAGTAAAGAAGTGCTAATTGAGGGAAAGACTTCCTTAAGCAGCTTGGTTGGAATCGGGTCTAAAAGACAGGTTGATGGTTTAGACGAAGATATCAGAGAATTTAGCTCAGGAAGGTCAATTGGAGAAAAACAGTGAAGGTAAACATCAGGTTTTTGAGCAGTTTCCAAAGATACATCTGCACCAGGTAACGGCAGGAGGTTACAGAGTCTCTAATCTTTTTGTCATTAAAGAAGCTCATGAAATCATCACTGCTGAGGCCTATAGGAATACTTGGCTCAGTGGAGCTGTGACTCTCTGTCAGCCTGGCTACAGTGCTGAAAAGGTACCTGGGATTGTTTTTATGTTCTTCTATGAGGGAGGAGTAGTAGACACCTCGAGCATGCCGTAGGGCCTTCCTGTATTTATTAAGACTATTTTGCCAGAGTAAACGAGACTCTTCTGTTTTGGTGGATCGCCACATTCTTTCAGATTTACGCCACATTTGCTTCAAGTTACGAGTTTCTGAGTCATACCATGGAGCTAGCCTCTGTCGTTTAATAATCTTCTTTTTTAAGGGGGCAATCGAGTCTAGAGTACTTCTCAGCAAACCTGCAGTACTATCAACAAACTGATCAAGCTGAGAGGGACTAACATTAGCATCAGAGCTTTCTGTAGTAAACAGATGTGGTAAAGAATTGTTTCCTTAAATTTAGCTACAGTCCTATCAGACAAACATCTTGTGAGTACATGTTTGTTAACTGGAGAGTAGTCGGTTAATAGGACATCGAATGTTACTAAATAGTGATCTGATAAAAGAGGATTTTGTGGGAAGACAATTAAGTTTTCGGTTTCAAGGCCATAAGCTAGAACAAGGTGGAGGGTGTGGTTAAAGCGGTGAGTAGGCTGGTTTACACTTTGAGTGAAACCAATAGAGTCCAAAAGGGACATAAATGCCATGCTAAGACTATCATTATCAACATCTACATGAATACTGAAGTCCCCTACAATAATTATTTGATCTGAACTCAGGACTAAATCTGATAAAAACTCTGAGAATTCAGTTAGAAAAGCAGAGTATGCGCCAGGAGGGCGGTATACTATCACAAATAAAACAGGCTGTAAAGTTTTCCAGGCTGGGTGTGAAAAACTCAGAACAAGGCTTTCAAAAGAGCTGAAACTAAGTTTGGGTCGAGGGTTGATTAGAAGACTAGAACTGAAGATAGCTGCCACTCCACCACCTCGACCAGTGTCTCGAGGAGTATGAGTATTAAGATGACTGGGAGGAGTGGATTCATTTAAGCTGACATATTCTTCCTGACACAGCCAAGTCTCAGTTAAAGAGAGTAAATCAATATGATCATCTGATATCAGATCGTTCACTAATAGAGCTTTAGATGACAGGGATCTGATATTTAACAGACCACATTTAATTCTCATATTTTTTGGCATAACTTCGGTTGTTGTTTTAATTTTTATTAAATTTTTTTGATTTACTCCTTTTTTATTTGAGTTTGAATTAACTGTAATAAAAGGCCTGGGTTGGGGGGCAGACACAGTCTCTATAACATTAACATTGTGGCTGGGAAACTGCTCACAGGGAAGCTCAGAGGAGTGTGTAGGACTACAGGTCTCAACTCTGGTTTGTCAGGTTTTACGACTAACAAACTTAGCCATATTACGAGACAAAAGAGCTGCACCATCCAAAGTGGGATGAATGCCGTCTCTTCCGATAAGACCAGGCTTTCCCTAGAATGTCTGCCAGTTATCTATGAAGCCCACATCGTTTGCTCGAACATGAGTTAGGTTCAGTCGGTAATGAAACACATGAGGTCTACAATAGTAACAGAGACTCAGTGAACTGACCTCAGAGTCTCCAGTCTGCAGTTTGGACTCTTCAGTCCATCACACAGCAGCTTCACTCCTGAATCCTGCAGCTCGTTGTCACTCAGGTCCAGCTCTCTCAGATGGGAGGGGTTGGACTTCAGAGCTGAGGCCAGAGAAGCACAGCTGATCTCTGACAAACTGCAGCCACTCAATCTGAATAAAGAAAAAAGACATGGAGATAAAAATCATTAACAATCCAATTTGATGTGTTCAAGTTTTAAATGTGTAAATAAACATCAACATGTCTTGATTTTTGTAACCAAATCAAAGTAAAGAAATATTTCTGCTTCAGCCAGTAAACTTTCTCATGAAAACAAACATGAGGTCAGAGGTTATTCTGGATACAGTTGAGATCATTCACTAAAAATCATCAACATTAATTGACAGTAAAAACTGACAGAGGACATTTTCTCTGGTTTCTTTAACTAACAGAAGTCTTTTGTGACTGCAGAATAAATTTAGTGTAAGAAACATGAAAATATGAACAACACAGAATCTATACGGTCATGATGTGAGTTATTGATGAACATGAGTTAGGCTCAGTCGGTAATGAAACACATGAGGTCTACAATAGTAACAGAGAGTCAGTGAACTGACCTCAGAGTCTCCAGTCTGCAGTTTGGACTCTGCAGAAAATCACACAGCAGCTTCACTGCTGAATCCTGCAGCTTGTTGTCACTCAGCTCCAGCTCTCTCAGATGGGAGGGGTTGGACTTCAGAGCTGAGGCCAGAGAAGCAAAGCTGATCTCTGACAAACTGCAGAGACTCAATCTGAATAAAGAATAATTATGTAACATCATTAATCAGTTAATGTCTAATAATCTGCTGAGAGCTGAAGAGAGTTTAGAATGAAGAAGTTAAAATGGATCCTCCAAACACCTGAACCCAACAGGATGCAGGTTAAATACTGTAACATACAACAATAAAAATAGCTCTTATTTATATTAACTCCAACATGCTGCTACTTCAAGAAAGTTGGCCAGGTCGGTGAGGATGACTGAGTCAGACGAGCAGTTATGCGAGGCTGCTGATCAGTGAATGTGTTCCCGTTATTATTGGAACCTCGTCCCGGTGCTGTTTAACGCTGTGGCCACACGAACGGACCGCTCGCGGTGAGCTGGTGCGTTTGGTGACAGGAAGTAGGATGCGTAAGTTCCCGTCACGGGGCTGCTCACGCTGATTAAACATCCATCTGAACACCGTTGGACACATGACGAGTAACCCAGCTGCAGCCCACAGGTCTGTTTGTAGTCGCCGAACCTCGTGCGGTAAAAGAAGGAGGGTTTCTGTTTTGTAAAGAAAAAAGACTTTAAAGTCCCAAATAACATGAAGTATAATCATTCATTGTTTATACGTATAAAGCACACTGCATTCATCTGGTATAGTTTCCCGTATTCTTTATATCAGAATAAATATCACAGAACAAAAAGTGATCACACTGTCAGTGTTTCCCAACATGCTGCATCTCTACTATCAGGGCAGGAACATGTCCCGTCTCCTCTGTGAAGCCTCCATCTGCTACACTCAGATATCCTGATGCCATCAGAGGACCAAACACGGCTGAGTGAGGATATTAAGAAGACTCAGGTGGCTCTGTTCACTCACAGCTCCAAACAGGGCAGGCTCCTCCTCCTTTACCTCACCTTCATACTGTGCACGAGGAACATCTGTAAAAGTCTTTCCCTGCTCAGGTGTGTTCGCTTACACTGACAAGAAAGGTCAAAGAAAGTAAAGTAAGAGTAGAAGAGCTGGCATCATGTTCTGATCAGAGAACCTCTTTTCATTCGTTAAAGCTGCAGTATGATACTGACACCACCCCGTTGTTGAGTCATGTTTCATGTTTAAGAACTTTGCATTCAGAATCTAAACAAACATGTTCATGCTGATCTGTTGCACTGACTGACGTAGAGGAGGTCATTGGTTCCCTTTAATCATCATTTTCTGGAGGTTTAAACTGCTCGGCTCAACTGGAGATGTGAGTTTTTATGAATGTGCTTCTCAAAGTGTACGAGCCTGATGCATCTCCTCGGATCACAGGGTTCATCCCCCCATCCTAGTTTGACAAAGTAGGGGCCCCCAAACAGCATCTTGCACAGGGCCCCCCACAGAGCTAGAAACGACCCTGGATCAATGTGAACTAAATCAATGTGTATTAATTCTGTTAGTAACAGAGAAGTCCTGAAATCAAAGCATCTACAGTTCCAACTATTCAGTCAGTATCAGCATCATGACTGACAGCTCCATCAACATGTTGAAGAACACATCCTGAATATATCTATCGTTATCTGATGGTTGAAGCTGAAAACATTTATTTAGTCCTTTTAGTTTAGAGTTTTTCTGAACATCATCTAAAACACATGAAGAAGAAAACATACTGACCATCAGGTGTGGATCAGTATAATATCAGCCTGATGTCTAAAGTTTAGTGTCGCCATCATTTTCACATCATATTCATCTCAGAATAGAAGAACAATAATGTTATCTGACCTCAGAGTCTCCAGTCTGCAGTTTGGACTCTGCAGAAAATCACACAGCAGCTTCACTGCTGAATCCTGCAGCTCGTTGTCACTCAGCTGCAGCTCTCTCAGATGGGAGGGGTTGGACTTCAGAGCTGAGGCCAGAGAAGCACAGCTGATCTCTGACAACCTGCAGCTCCTCAATCTGAATAAAGAAAAAAGACATGGAGATAAAATTCATTAACAATCCAATTTGATGTGTTCAAGTTTTAAATGTGTAAATAAACATCAACATGTCTTGATTTTTGTAACCAAATCAAAGTAAAGAAATATTTCTGCTTCAGCCAGTAAACTTTCTCATGAAAACAAACATGAGGTCAGAGGTTATTCTGGATACAGTTGAGATCATTCACTAAAAATCATCAACAATTTATTAACAACTATCAGGACATTTCCTACATGTTTTTAAAACACTAGAAGTCTATTGTAGGACTGTAGACGAGGTGTTTGAAGTGAAAATGTGAACACAATTAAATGTAAAACAAATGTATATGTAACCCTGTTAACATGGTTAATGGTTAAAATAAGTAGATGTTAAAATAGAATGTGGTTTAAAAAACATTATTTCATAGAAGGTTAAAAATACTGTTATAAATAAGTGTAACAAATATGTTTAAAAATGGTTAAAAGATGTAAATGTACTTTGATGCATATTTCATTTCATTTTGAAGAGTTCATGGAGACTTAATACTGTTCATCTATTGGTTGAAGGTGTGACCCGAGTTCAGACAGAAAGAGTATGTGTGATGATGAGACGGAGAGAAGTGACTGAGCCACATTATGACAAGCGTGCTTGAAGTTATAAGAAAAGTGTGTAGTTTCAATATCTGAAGACTGTCGGCTGGACATTCTGAGGTCGAATATTTGTTCTGCACCCTGTTTGTGAGCAGCGAGAGACATTTCTAAACGAAGTTGCCTTTGTAGTTGCGCACGTGCTTAGTTAGCTCACGTGCTAATTCAGTGTGTGGGTTATTAGCATTCGTTAGCGAAAACGAACGGACTTTTAGCCACTGCCCAGCTAACTCAGCTAAAGCTATCGGCTGTCTATCATCGTGTCAACGCGAAACCCTGAGGAGTTATCAGACGCGCTGTGAATGTGTGCCAAAGGTCATCACTCGGACACTGTTGCCCGCTGCCTGGCTGGAGACGACGTTGCCCTTGGACGCCTGTGTGTTGCCCTATCGGACATCTGAGACACCGACTGGTAGGCGGTTGCTGTTTGTTTCTGACTTCCACTGCTCTGTGGACTGAGCGGATAACTGCTGTGGATTTCATCGCTCTCAAGCATCACTGCATCAGGCCTGCAACGAGAGGTTTTTCTTTATTATGCCGGCTGTGTGTGTGTGTGTGTGTGTGTGTGTGTGTGTGTGTGCGCGTGCGCGTGTGTTGGAGCGTGGGCCCACTGAAGTTAGTTTGTTCAGAGAGTGTGTTCAGAGAGTGTGTTCAGAGACCATAACAGGATTTAATATCACTATTAACCGTGTCACTTAAAGAGGGGTTGTGTGATAGAGAGTTTGACATTCATTGTTATTCCTGCATTGAAATCCTGAGTAAATAATTGAGTTAATTGATTCCACAACTGTTTCTGGTGTGATATTTATCATAGAAGTGGTTGTAGAGATGAGAGGTTGATTAAGCCAAATCTTACTGTTTATCCTGCTCATTAGTTAATTATTACCCAAGATAACTTCTATCATTGTAGATTCAACAAGAAACAGAAATATTATTTTGAGCAATTTGTTACAAGAAAAATCATTTAGTTACACGAACTCAGGGCCTTTCTCTATTATAGCAGAGAGAAGTGGGCTACATATATGCATGTAAGACACAAATGAGGTTTAATCAACCATTAAACATAAAAGATTCACAACAGTAACAGAGACTCAGTGAACCGACCTCAGAGTCTCCAGTCTGCAGTTTGGACTCTGCAGAAAATCACACAGCAGCTTCACTGCTGAATCCTGCAGCTTGTTGTCACTCAGCTCCAGCTCTCTCAGATGGGAGGGGTTGGACTTCAGAGCTGAGGCCAGAGAAGCACAGCTGATCTCTGACAAACTGCAGCGACTCAATCTGAATAAAGAATAATTATGTAACATCATTAATCAGTTAATGTCTAATAATCTGCTGAGAGCTGAAGAGAGTTTAGAATGAAGAAGTTAAAATGGATCCTCCAAACACCTGAACCCAACAGGATGCAGGTTAAATACTGTAACATACAACAATAAAAATAGCTCTTATTTATATTAACTCCAACATGCTGCTACTTCAAGAAAGTTGGCCAGGTCGGTGAGGATGACTGAGTCAGACGAGCAGTTATGCGAGGCTGCTGATCAGTGAATGTGTTCCCGTTATTATTGGAACCTCGTCCCGGTGCTGTTTAACGCTGTGGCCACACGAACGGACCGTTCGCGGTGAGCTGGTGCGTTTGGTGACAGGAAGTAGGATGCGTAAGTTCCCGTCACGGGGCTGCTCACGCTGATTAAACATCCATCTGAACACCGTTGGACACATGACGAGTAACCCAGCTGCAGCCCACAGGTCTGTTTGTAGTCGCCGAACCTCGTGCGGTAAAAGAAGGAGGGTTTCTGTTTTGTAAAGAAAAAAGACTTTAAAG
The DNA here is from genome assembly GCF_022749685.1 of Semicossyphus pulcher. Classification (NCBI taxonomy): domain Eukaryota; kingdom Metazoa; phylum Chordata; class Actinopteri; order Labriformes; family Labridae; genus Semicossyphus; species Semicossyphus pulcher. The sequence goes on from NW_027211691.1 coordinate 26,421,386, forward strand.
TCCCAAATAACATGAAGTATAATCATTCATTGTTTATACGTATAAAGCACACTGCATTCATCTGGTATAGTTTCCCGTATTCTTTATATCAGAATAAATATCACAGAACAAAAAGTGATCACACTGTCAGTGTTTCCCAACATGCTGCATCTCTACTATCAGGGCAGGAACATGTCCCGTCTCCTCTGTGAAGCCTCCATCTGCTACACTCAGATATCCTGATGCCATCAGAGGACCAAACACGGCTGAGTGAGGATATTAAGAAGACTCAGGTGGCTCTGTTCACTCACAGCTCCAAACAGGGCAGGCTCCTCCTCCTTTACCTCACCTTCATACTGTGCACGAGGAACATCTGTAAAAGTCTTTCCCTGCTCAGGTGTGTTCGCTTACACTGACAAGAAAGGTCAAAGAAAGTAAAGTAAGAGTAGAAGAGCTGGCATCATGTTCTGATCAGAGAACCTCTTTTCATTCGTTAAAGCTGCAGTATGATACTGACACCACCCCGTTGTTGACTCATGTTTCATGTTTAAGAACTTTGCATTCAGAATCTAAACAAACATGTTCATGCTGATCTGTTGCACTGACTGACGTAGAGGAGGTCATTGGTTCCCTTTAATCATCATTTTCTGGAGGTTTAAACTGCTCGGCTCAACTGGAGATGTGAGTTTTTATGAATGTGCTTCTCAAAGTGTACGAGCCTGATGCATCTCCTCGGATCACAGGGTTCATCCCCCCATCCTAGTTTGACAAAGTAGGGGCCCCCAAACAGCATCTTGCACAGGGCCCCCCACAGAGCTAGAAACGACCCTGGATCAATGTGAACTAAATCAATGTGTATTAATTCTGTTAGTAACAGAGAAGTCCTGAAATCAAAGCATCTACAGTTCCAACTATTCAGTCAGTATCAGCATCATGACTGACAGCTCCATCAACATGTTGAAGAACACATCCTGAATATATCTATCGTTATCTGATGGTTGAAGCTGAAAACATTTATTTAGTCCTTTTAGTTTAGAGTTTTTCTGAACATCATCTAAAACACATGAAGAAGAAAACATACTGACCATCAGGTGTGGATCAGTATAATATCAGCCTGATGTCTAAAGTTTAGTGTCGCCATCATTTTCACATCATATTCATCTCAGAATAGAAGAACAATAATGTTATCTGACCTCAGAGTCTCCAGTCTGCAGTTTGGACTCTGCAGAAAATCACACAGCAGCTTCACTGCTGAATCCTGCAGCTCGTTGTCACTCAGCTGCAGCTCTCTCAGATGGGAGGGGTTGGACTTCAGAGCTGAGGCCAGAGAAGCACAGCTGATCTCTGACAACCTGCAGCTCCTCAATCTGAATAAAGAAAAAAGACATGGAGATAAAATTCATTAACAATCCAATTTGATGTGTTCAAGTTTTAAATGTGTAAATAAACATCAACATGTCTTGATTTTTGTAACCAAATCAAAGTAAAGAAATATTTCTGCTTCAGCCAGTAAACTTTCTCATGAAAACAAACATGAGGTCAGAGGTTATTCTGGATACAGTTGAGATCATTCACTAAAAATCATCAACAATTTATTAACAACTATCAGGACATTTCCTACATGTTTTTAAAACACTAGAAGTCTATTGTAGGACTGTAGACGAGGTGTTTGAAGTGAAAATGTGAACACAATTAAATGTAAAACAAATGTATATGTAACCCTGTTAACATGGTTAATGGTTAAAATAAGTAGATGTTAAAATAGAATGTGGTTTAAAAAACATTATTTCATAGAAGGTTAAAAATACTGTTATAAATAAGTGTAACAAATATGTTTAAAAATGGTTAAAAGATGTAAATGTACTTTGATGCATATTTCATTTCATTTTGAAGAGTTCATGGAGACTTAATACTGTTCATCTATTGGTTGAAGGTGTGACCCGAGTTCAGACAGAAAGAGTATGTGTGATGATGAGACGGAGAGAAGTGACTGAGCCACATTATGACAAGCGTGCTTAAAGTTATAAGAAAAGTGTGTAGTTTCAATATCTGAAGACTGTCGGCTGGACATTCTGAGGTCGGATATTTGTTCTGCACCCTGTTTGTGAGCAGCGAGAGACATTTCTAAACGAAGTTGCCTTTGTAGTTGCGCACGTGCTTAGTTAGCTCACGTGCTAATTCAGTGTGTGGGTTATTAGCATTCGTTAGCGAAAACAAACGGACTTTTAGCCACTGCCCAGCTAACTCAGCTAAAGCTATCGGCTGTCTATCATCGTGTCAACGCGAAACCCTGAGGAGTTATCAGACGCGCTGTGAATGTGTGCCAAAGGTCATCACTCGGACACTGTTGCCCGCTGCCTGGCTGGAGACAACGTTGCCCTTGGACGCCTGTGTGTTGCCCTATCGGACATCGGAGACACCGACTGGTAGGCGGTTGCTGTTTGTTTCTGACTTCCACTGCTCTGTGGACTGAGCGGATAACTGCTGTGGATTTCATCGCTCTCAAGCATCACTGCATCAGGCCTGCAACGAGAGGTTTTTCTTTATTATGCCGGCTGTGTGTGTGTGTGTGTGTGTGTGTGTGTGTGCGCGTGCGCGTGTGTTGGAGCGTGGGCCCACTGAAGTTAGTTTGTTCAGAGAGTGTGTTCAGAGAGTGTGTTCAGAGACCATAACAGGATTTAATATCACTATTAACCGTGTCACTTAAAGAGGGGTTGTGTGATAGAGAGTTTGACATTCATTGTTATTCCTGCATTGAAATCCTGAGTAAATAATTGAGTTAATTGATTCCACAACTGTTTCTGGTGTGATATTTATCATAGAAGTGGTTGTAGAGATGAGAGGTTGATTAAGCCAAATCTTACTGTTTATCCTGCTCATTAGTTAATTATTACCCAAGATAACTTCTATCATTGTAGATTCAACAAGAAACAGAAATATTATTTTGAGCAATTTGTTACAAGAAAAATCATTTAGTTACACGAACTCAGGGCCTTTCTCTATTATAGCAGAGAGAAGTGGGCTACATATATGCATGTAAGACACAAATGAGGTTTAATCAACCATTAAACATAAAAGATTCACAACAGTAACAGAGACTCAGTGAACCGACCTCAGAGTCTCCAGTCTGCAGTTTGGACTCTTCAGTCCATCACACAGCAGCTTCACTCCTGAATCCTGCAGCTTGTTGTCACTCAGCTGCAGCTCTCTCAGATGGGAGGGGTTGGACTTCAGAGCTGAGGCCAGATAAGCACAGCTGATCTCTGACAACCTGCAGTCACTCAATCTGAATAAAGAATAATTATGTAACATCATTAATCAGTTAATGTTCAGTAATCTGATTTATGACATGGTGGTGTTCATTTCATCCTCACCAGAAGAAAATAAAGGCCTTTATAAATTACATGTGATGCATTTGAGGAATAACCAGTTTCTGTCCTTGAAGATGTGTTTTCCACATCAGTGGTTCAGCTAATCTTATCTCACTGTGTTTGAAACAATGATTCCCTTTAATCTCTCTTATCTGCAGACTTTAACCTTTGTTCTGCTTTAATCTTGCAGATGAAGGATTGAAAATGAGCAACATTTAGGTTCACATAATGTCCACAGACGTCTCAGTGTAATCCGTTTCAATATGTCCACACACAAAGTGTGAATGAAACTAGATTAGAAAACATTTAACAACTCATTGAGCAATCACAGCTGGGAAAGATGCTCCTTCTGTTCTAACTAGCTGCTGATGTCAGGTCCACAACAATAACAGGAGAAAATTCAGGGGTCAAAAAGGTTTTTAAAGTCAATTAAAAAGTTAGTCCATCCAGTTCTAAATCATTGTACTAATATTATTTAAACATGTGAAGAACAGCATTTAATTAAAGCAGGTTTGTTTTTGCTTCAGTTTCTTTAAGGGTCACAGCCCTTAATTTTCTATGTGCTTTCTATTAGGGATGCCAGTATTGGATTTTTTGCCGATATCCGACATGCCGATATTTTACAACTCATTTAGCCGATTACCGACACCGATATTTTTTTCCCGCACACCTAACTGCAGAGATCATCAACTCTCTCTCTATTGGAATTAGCGTACAGTATAACGGTGACACTCTTGTCACATGTGTTACAACGGTCGGGGTGACGGGTCTTGAGATGGTTCATCAAGTTTGTAGTGTTGACAGACTTTGCCTTGGCTCCTCCTCCCATCGCCGGAGCTGAGCAGTCATTGCAAAGAGCAGCTTTGCTATCTTCCAAAAAACGTCCACACCACAGACATTTTGGCTTCTAACTCTCTGATGCTGCAGGTAGACGCACGTGACATCATCACGCTGCGCCGCGCAGGTCTTCTTCACGCCGGGGACACTGCGCCGAGGTCGGGCATTTAATCAAGAATGCAGCAGCCCATTATTTTATCGGTTAATTATATCGGCGATAGTTCATTTTTAAGCCAATATCGGCCGATACCGATAACGTGCCGATAATATCGTGCATCCCTACTTTCTATAAAATGACTCTGACAGGAAGGATTGCATGAAGACGATTATCTTGGACTTCAGAAATATCTTTGTGAAAATAAAATGAAAGTAAGTAACGACTGCACAATCATTTACAGAGGGGCCCTAATACCAGAGAACGTCTGTCTCTGTTTCTCTCAGCAGTTTCCAATAAATTACAACTGTTGTTAGAATTTTCAAAATGTTATGTACTCATTATGAAACCTACAAAACCCACCTACACTTGTCTACATGGTTATTTACATCTGGACTTACTGAGCCTTCCTGCAGTTCCTCACAGCTGGAATCAGTCTCAGTCGTCCCTCCTTTGTTGTGTTGTACTTCTTCAGGTCCAACTCATCCAGAACCTCCTCTGACATCTGCAGCATGTAGGCCAGAGCAGAGCAGTGGATCTCAGAGAGTTTTCTCTCTGATCTGTTCTCTGACTTCAGGAACTTTTGGATCTCCTGATGGACCGAGTGGTCGTTCATCTCCGTCAGACAGTGGAAGATGTTGATGCTTCTGTCAGGAGAGGTGCTGGTCTTCTTCCCCTTCAGGTTGTTGATGACTCTTTGGATCATTTCTGGACTGGTGTCTGTGCGACCCAGCAGGCTTCCTAAGAGTCTTTGGTTTGACTCCAGAGAGAGGCCATGAAGGAAGCGAACAAACAAGTCAAGGTGACCATTTTTACTTCTCAGGGATTTAATCATTGCTCCGTTTAGGAGGACATCCAGAGTTGAATCTGCATGTTTTTTTCCCAGGAAAGCCTCCAGTACCTCTGTGCTTCTGTTGGTGTAACAGTGGAACATGTAAACTGCAGCCAGAAACTCCTGAATGCTCAGATGAACGAAGCAGTAGACTGTTTTCTGGAAGATCACACTCTCTCTTTTGAAGATCTCTGTACAAACTCCTGAGTACACCGAGGCCTCTGTGACATCCAGACCACACTGCTCCAGGTCTTCTTGGTAGAACATGATGTTTCCTTTCTTCAGATGTTCAAACGCCAGCCTCCCCAGCTTCAGGAGAACTTCCCTGTCAGCCTTGATCAGCTCCTGTGGACTCATCTCTTGTCCCTCATCATACTTCTGCTTCTTCCTCTTTGTCTGAACCAGCAGGAAGTGTGAGTACATGTCAGTCAGGGTCCTGGGCAGCTCTCCTCTCTGGCCTGTGGTCAACATGTGCTCCAGAACTGTCGCAGTGATCCAGCAGAAGACTGGGATTAGACACATGATGTGGAGGCTCCTGGATGTCTTGATGTGTGAGATGACTCTGCTGGACAGCTCTTCATCACCGAACCTCCTCCTGAAGTACTCCTCCTTCTGGGCGTCAGTGAAGCCTCGTACTTCTGTTACCCTGTCCACACATGAAGGAGGGATCTGATTGGCTGCTGCAGGCCGAGAAGTTATCCAGACGAGAGCCGAGGGAAGCAGATTTCCCTTAATAAGGTTTGTCAACAGCAGGTTAACTGATGACCTCTGTGAGACGTCAGACACAACCTGAGTGTTGTGGAAATCTAATGAAAGTCTGCTTTCATCCAGGCCGTCAAAGATGAACAACAGTTTACAGACAGCGAGCGTCTCTGCTGTGAGCTTCTGTAATGTTGGATGGAAATCATGGAGCAGCTGGAGGAGACTGCACTGCTCGTCTCTGATCAGGTTCAGCTCCCTGAAGGAAAGCAGAATCAGCAGACTGATATGTTGGTTCTCCGAGCCCTCTGCCCAGTCCAGAGTGAACTTCTGCACTGAGAAGGTTTTTCCAACACCAGCGACGCCGTTGGTCAGAACGACTCTGATGTGATTCTGTTGGTCAGGAAAGGCTTTGAAGATGTCGTGGCACTTGATTGGAGTGTCATGGAGGGTCTCCATCTTGGAAGCAGTCTCAAGCTGCCTCACTTCATGTTGGGTATTTACCTCTTCACTCTGTCCCTCTGTGATGTAGAGCTCAGTGAAGATCCTGTTGAGGAGGGTTCTACTTCCTGCTTCAGTTCCTTCAGTCACACATTCACATCTCCTCCTCAGACTCATCTTGTGTTCTTCTAAAACCTGCTGCAGACCACCTGCCGCTAGAAAAGAGAAGTGAGACAAAGCAAAGAAAAATTATATTCTGGTGATCATTTTAATGACCATAAAAAGATATGAATAAGTGAAGGTCAGAGATGCTCCTTTTTCTGACTGTGTGTCTGTATACATGTTTGATTGACAGCAGAGCAGCAGACTGCGCCTCAGCAGCTGGTCTGCTGCTCTTCACCTAAACGTCTCACTGTGGGTTGAGCTTTAAATGCTTTAAATGTACCATGAAAGCTAAGCTTGTAAAAACATAAACCTAAAAGGACATTCGTCGCTTCTTGGATAGACACATACAACTTGATGTTGGATCGTCAGGTTTGTACCAACACAAAGTCTGCTCACGTTTTCAAAGGGACACAGTGACTGGTCTCAGAGAAGGTGGGTGAACACCTGTTGGCAGTGAAACTCGTATCAGATTCATGAATGTGGAACCTCATTTCTGCATGAAGAGCAAGCGGCAGCCTCCGGGGTTGAAGCTGATGCAGAAGGGCCACAAAGCGCAGTTCCTCGAGTGCAGCAGACATAAACATGTTTACAGCCTGGTACAAAAACTGTTTCGTTATAAAGAGATCATTTTATTGTTCAGGATAACTGTACAGGGGTGCGTTTTTTAATAACACACCTGTTTTAATATATTAAGCCTTAAATCATAGGGGCCGGATCACTTGATTGACAGGTGGATCCTGCTGGCTGTCAGACGTCACAGACACAGACACTGAGCTTACCTTCACCTGTTTGTGTTGTTGGAGCCTTTAGAGGACGAATAATCTCTCTGTGTGTTTATGTAACTTTGTGTGCGTGCAGTCTGAGCTCCAGCTTTACGTGAGTTAATGTTCCTGTTATTGTGTTGATATATTGTTAGCACTAAGCAGCAGGTATACTGAGCTAGTGATGAAGAGACCGGTTATTTACAGTCTTCTAATCAACCCTCGACCCAAACTTAGTTTCTGCTCTTTTGAAAGCCTTGTTCTGAGTTTTTCACCCCCAGCCTGTAAAACTTTACAGCCTGTTTTATTTGTGATAGTATACCGCCCTCCTGGCGTTTTTATCAGGTTTAGTCCTGAGTTCAGATCAAATAATTATTGTAGGGGACTTCAGTATTCATGTAGATGTTGATAATGATAGTCTTAGCATGGCATTTATGTCCCTTTTGGACTCTATTGGTTTCACTCAAAGTGTAAACCAGCCTACTCACCGCTTTAACCACACCCTCCACCTTGTTCTAGCTTATGGCCTTGAAACCGAAAACTTAATTGTCTTCCCACAAAATCCTCTTTTATCAGATCACTATTTAGTAACATTCGATGTCTTATTAACCGACTACTCTCCAGTTAACAAAAATGTACTCACAAGATGTTTGTCTGATAGGACTGTAGCTAAATTTAAGGAAACAATTCTTTACCACATCTGTTTACTACAGAAAGCTCTGATGCTAATGTTAGTCCCTCTCAGCTTGATCAGTTTGTTGATAGTCCTGCAGGTTTGCTGAGAAGTACTCTAGACTCGATTGCCCCCTTAAAAAAGAAGATTATCAAACGACAGAGGCTAGCTCCATGGTATGACTCAGAAACTCGTAACTTGAAGCAAATGTGGCGTAAATTTGAAAGAATGTGGCGATCCACCAAAACAGAAGAGTCTCGTTTACTCTGGCAAAACAGTCTTAATAAATACAGGAAGGCCCTACGGCATGCTCGAGGTGTCTACTACTCCTCCCTCATAGAAGAACATAAAAACAATCCCAGGTACCTTTTCAGCACTGTAGCCAGGCTGACAGAGAGTCACAGCTCCACTGAGCCAAGTATTCCTATAGGCCTCAGCAGTGACGATTTCATGAGCTTCTTTAAGGACAAAAAGATTAGAGACTCTGTAACCTCCTGCCGTTACCTGGTGCAGGTGTATCTTTGGAAACTGCTCACACACCTGATGTTTACACTGTTTTTCTCCAGTTGACCTTCCTGAGCTAAATTCTCTGATATCTTCGTCTAAACCATCAACCTGTCTTTGAGACCCGATTCCAACCAAGCTGCTTCAGGAAGTCTTTCCCTCAGTTAGCACTTCTTTACTAGATATGATCAATACAGTGGGTACGGAAAGTATTCAGACCCCTTTAAATTTTTCACTCTTTGTTTCATTGCAGCCATTTGCTAAAATCGAAAAAGTTCTTTTTTTTTTCTCATTAATGTACACTCAGCAACCCATCTTGACAGAAAAAAACAGAAATGTAGAACTTTTGGCAAATTTATTAAAAAAAACAAACTGAAATATCACATGGTCATAAGTATTCAGACCCTTTGCTCAGTATTGAATAGAAGCACCCTTTTGAGCTAGTACAGCCATGAGTCTTCTTGGGAATGATGCAACACGTTTTTCACACCTGGATTTGGGGATCCTCTGCCATTCTTCCTGGCAGATCCTCTCCAGTTCTGTCAGGTTGGATGGTGAACGTTGGTGGAGAGCCATTTTCAGGTCTCTCCAGAGATGCTCAATTGGGTTTAGGTCAGGGCTCTGGCTGGGCCAGTCAAGAATAGACAGACTTGGTCCGAAGCCACTCCTTTGTTATTGTAGCTATGTGCTTTGGGTCATTGTCTTGTTGGAAGGTGAACCTTCGGCCCAGTCTGAGGTCCTGAGCACTCTGGAGGAGGTTTTCTTCCAGGATATCTCTGTACTTGGCCGCATTCATCTTTCCTTCAATTGCAACCAGTCGTCCTGTCCCTGCAGCTGAAAAACACCCCCATAGCATGATGCTGCCACCACCATGTTTCACTGTTGGGATTGTATTGGGCAGGTGATGAGCAGTGCCTGGTTTTCTCCACACATACCGCTTAGAATTAACGCCAAAAAGTTCAATCTTGGTCTCATCAGACCAGAGAATCTTATTTCTCATAGTCTGGGAGTCCTCCATGTGTTTTTTGGCAAACTCTATGCGGGCTTTCATATGTCTTGCACTGAGGAGAGGCTTCCGTCGGGCCACTCTGCCATAAAGCCCCGACTGGTGGAGGGCTGCAGTGATAGTTGACTTTGTGGAACTTTCTCCCATCTCCCTACTGCATCTCTGGAGCTCAGCCACAGTGATCTTTGGGTTCTTCTTTACCTCTCTTACCAAGGCTCTTCTCCCACGATTGCTCAGTTTGGCCGGACGGCCAGGTCTAGGAAGAGTTCTGGTCATCCCATACTTCTTCCATTTAAGGATTATGGAGGCCACTGTGCTCTTAGGAACCTTGAGTGCTGCAGAAATTCTTTTGTAACCTTGGCCAGATCTGTGCCTTGCCAAAATTCTGTCTCTGAGCTCCTTGGGCAGTTCCTTCGACCTCATGATTCTCTTTGTTCTGACATGCACTGTGAGCTGTAAGGTCTTATATAGACAGGTGTGTGCCTTTCCTAATCAAGTCCAATCAGTTTAATTAAACACAGCTGGACTCCAATGAAGGAGTAGAACCATCTCAAGGAGGATCAGAAGAAATGGACAGCATGTGAGTTAAATATGAGTGTCACAGCAAAGGGTCTGAATACTTATGACCATGTGATATTTCAGTTTTTCTTTTTTAATAAATTTGCCAAAAGTTCTACATTTCTGTTTTTTTCTGTCAAGATGGGTTGCTGAGCGTACATTAATGAGAAAAAAAAATGAACTTTTTCGATTTTAGCAAATGGCTGCAATGAAACAAAGAGTGAAAAATTTAAAGGGGTCTGAATACTTTCCGTACCCACTGTATGTCTTTATCGACGGGCTATGTACCCCAGCCTTTTAAACTAGCTGTAATTAAGCCACTTCTTAAAAAGCCTACCCATGATTCAGGCACCTTAGCTAACTATAGACCTATATCTAACCTTCCTTTTACCTCAAAGATCCTTGAGAAAGCAGTCGCTAATCAATTATGTGACTTTCGTCATAACAACAGTTTATTTGAGGACTTTCAGTCAGCGAGTCCGCTTCTTCTTTAGTCTGATAACTAAACACCTGCAGTCAGTCACCGACAGAATCTCCTCCTGGGAAAGTCAAACCAGCTCATTCATCATTTATACAGTCTATGGATAATAACTGCTAGCTACGCTGAGGAGCATATAGCCTAGCTTCATAGCTGTAGCAGGCTGATTCATGCGGCCCGCCCATAGAGCTCAGCCATAGGCTGTAGCTCGCTCAAGCTCCGCCTCTTTGCCTGCCTCTGGATTAGCAGGCTCTGGCATTTCCAATATGGCGACCCCCAGCGGCGGCACAATTCGGGCTTCAAGACGCTGCTTCAGGAACCAATGGGTGACGTCACTGAGACTACGTCCATTATTTATACAGTCTATGATTAAGAGGCTTGAAACTACAGCCTACCACATGTGGGCTGCTGGTCAAAGTCTGTGTGTCAGGCTGCCGTCTGCCTGTTTAATGCAGAGTTCAAAGTTCTCCATGTCATTCAGAGAACAGAAATTAATTATTCATTCATCATAATAATATAACCTACACATACCGAACACATATTTCTCTCACAGGAGATCACAGACGAATGATACAGCAGAACATGGAGTTAAATGTCACCTGGACTTTGAGTGTAATGATATTCATCAACATGTTAACGTGAGCACACAGGTGTGCAGCCTTACTTTGTACAGAGCTGGTCTGAAAGGCGGTCTGAGGTCCTGTTCTGGATCTTTTTCCACACTGGGGACAGGAGGAGTGTACTGGTGAACCAGACTGGTCCCAGTATGAGGTGATGCACTGTCTGCAGAACCAGTGCCCACAGCTGATGGAGACTGGATCCTTCAGGACGTCCTGACACACAGCGCAGCAGGACGGCTGCTCCTCCACAGGAGCATGACTCCTCTTCCTCCCTCTGTGAACACATGTCTTTATAACTGAACTGATCTGTTGACTCTTTGAAAAATAAAGATTTGGACACAGATAACAATTTAAGTGTCGTCACATTTCTGTTTGAATTCAGCCTTTAGACTGCATCTTTCTTTCATAAAGCCTCATTCACTGCTTTTCCTGTCTGAGGAAACATTTAGTGATCTGCCTGTAGTTTGTCATCACTACAAACTTCACACTACCTGTAGGAGCCATTCCTCACTTGTGTTTTGTGCAGGTACCTTATTTTGACCACAAGGGTGTAGTGTAGTTCTGTTTCTGTTTAGCTGGTAACCACCCAGTTACCTCATAGTCACAACACTTCCTGCAGCTGCTTCACAGTGAAGCCTCCAATCAAACAGAGCAGAGAAAGGCTTGTTCAGCTCTGAGCTTCTTTAGAACCTTTGAGTTCAAAGATGAACAACAATACAAACTTAATTAGTCCACTAAAATGACACTTTGGACTTTTAAAGTTATGGTTGGATGAGGCCCTCATCAGGGTGTAATCTACAGTAGATGTTGGTCAGCATGTCCTCTGTTTGAAGAAGCTGCTGGGAGTATTCACTATATTTATCATGTTTGCTTCACCTCGCCTCAAACAGCCCTTTCCTTCTGCACTTTGTTTTCCTCACCTGTGTTTAAGTTCCACGTTCCTGCTCACGGAGCACACGGTGTCAGATTAGTGTCAGCAGGTAACCAAAGAGAAAACAAGAAAATAAAAAGATGATGGAAACGACAAGAAGGAAACAAGAGGACACTTTTTCAAACATGGCCGTGCTGGCAGTCATCTGCTGCAGGTGATAAACTCACTACTGACAGGAAGGACGATGATCAGGTTAGATCACATTTTCGTTCATGTCACATGAAGCCTTGATAAAGTCTCTGATGACAACGATAATAAAGAAGCTCTGAACACTCAAACAGCTGCCGCTGTCGTTCATGAGGAGGTTTAAATGTGTTACATTAGATCACAGTGTTTCTAGGTGACTGACAGCTGTCACAGATACTCAGAGGAACAGGACATGAATGGTTCTTCTTTGATCCTTCAAACATTAATGGGTGGATGTTCGGGGTGTGCATCTCTCCCTCAGACGATCTGATACACATCCAGACACATGAGCTACGACAGCATTCATGGACGATACGTTTGAATCTAGAACGATCCAGTGCCACTCAATCTGGTGCAATGTGATTGGATACGATGCGTTTTCATGCACTTCTTCTCAGTTATATTTCTGATATTCATTTTCCATCACAAATGAAATGACCCTCATTCTATCAACGGGGCTCTGCTCATCTTCAAACACACCTGTTTCCTGATAGAGAACCCAGGAATGTTTCACTTCATGGAGTGTGGATAAACAGCCCCTCAAACTTCTAAATAATAGATTCTCACTAATGGAACAAATTCAAGCTGAGTGAACCAGAAAAGGAGCTCTGTGTGTCACATCGGAGCCAACGAGCTCGCACATGTGCTAAAATAAAGACAACAAACATCAATAAATCAGTTTCATCATTTGGTTATTGCCACTCGCTCTGCATTTCACTGTCCTGGTTTCACTTTGATCTTCAGTTTGACGAACATTTGTGACACGTGCTTGTGAGCAAAACACTGTCTGCTCGGTGTGCTGTACGTCGGCTCAGAGGTCTTAACGTGTCTTGAAAGCCATCACTCTGAACTACACTGTAAGGTCCTACAGTGTTAACAACACACCGGGCTAAAGATCACCACAGACTTCATGGAGCTGTGGCTGGCTAAGTGATTTATAACTTGAGCTCAGAGCTCAGGTCAGCAGTTAACTATCTCCCCTCACTTCTTCCTGTCATGAGCACAGAGAAACAGAAGGAGGGGCCTGAAACTGTGTGCAGTAAGAGAGGAGAGGGGCAGCAGGTTTCATCAGAGGTTCATAAACATGAGATCCTGTCAGTTGTCTTACTCTGTGTCTGACGGTCCAGGTTCAGTTCTGAAGTTTAGAGGAATTTCTTTGGACCGATCACTCTTCAGAGACAGACAGCTGGATACAGGAGACCCTGCTCTGTCCTCCGTTTCCTCTAAACAAACACTCATCTTCTGCTCTGAAGTCAGTCTGAAAGGTAAAACAGTAACACACAGTGAGTTCAGACACAGGGAACAAGAGAAACAAGTTTGTTTAAAAGTCACACCCAAGACTGAGAGAACAGGAAGTAACACACACACACACACACACACACACACACACACGCAGTATGATAACAGCAGCCTGTCCCAACAGTAATCAAACCGCTCAGTTCCCTCCTCTACAGTTCACAGGGAGAAAACTGACTCTGACACTTTAGAGGTGAAATAATAAAAATGCTGGATTAATACTCACCCTCCTTCAGCCTTCAGATTCCCTCTTCTGTTCTGTCGACTCAAAATGGCTGAACTGTCTGAATACTTTCACTTTGAGCGGGCCCTCCCAGCCTGGATCACATGGTCAGTGTTGCCCCGCCCTCCTCCATTTACAGGAAAGCAAGGTTTATCTTGTGTGTTTGTGTGTGTGTGTGTGTGTGTGTGTGTGTGTGTGTGTGTGTGTGTGTGTGTGGGCCTTAGTCAAAGTTAATATTGAAATGATTTGAAATGAATCAGCTGTGTTGAAGTAAACACAAGTGCTTTACACTGAATAAAACGTGTCTGTTTTCTTTCATAGACTTCTATGCAGCACAAACAGTTAACATCAGCTCCTTCATGTTCCGGATCTGGAGCTTTAAGGTTTACAAATGAACACCTGGTCATCTGGGTCAAACCCACACCTGCTGCTGTAATGAGACAGAACCTTTAAATACTCTCAGAAACTTCTGGATTAGACATTATTCTGTGTTTCACTGGCGTTACATATATTCAGAAACCAAGGAAGCAGCCAGAATATAACATAAATATTAAAGTTGTATTATCAACTGTTATTGCTTTGGAGTCTTTGGAGACTCTGGAAACACCTTTAGAACTACAGTAAATGTTGCTGTAAGGATGTCAGGACACAACACTTAAATGTAACAGAGCATCCTCCTGCACTGAGTGCAGCATGTGTTTAAACAAGCAGCTCATCGCCCTGTGGATGAAGCTGTGAGGTAGTGTTGATTGTGATCGTCATACTGACGATACGATGACTTATATTTAACGGATATCATCAGAGGAAGAAGATACATATTTTCTGAGTCATGTTACCTTAGTCAAATATTAGATAGCTGACAGCTAGCTACATCTAGTTGTCTTAGTAATTATACCTAAGCCAGCTAACTAGGGAAGTCGAGTTAGCTAACAGCTGATCTCGGATCCCATCATCTACAGTCTGACGACGATGAATCCTCTGGGGACAAAGGTGTGAAGCAGGCGGTTAGCGATAAACGACTTCCTACTGCATGGTTACTAAAAAGAAACAGCTTGTCTTGTGATTGATTTAATTAACGAAATGTCAACATCATGAAGCAGATTAGTAACAAGTCAACATGAAGCTTTGTCAGGTCTGTCCTCAAGAGGAGAAGAAAACGACTTTAACATGACAAGTTTGTTGAATGGAGGGCGGAGCCTCTGGCTTCAGAACCTGCTCCTTGTCGGCCTCTCGTCCGCCACTCCGGACCCCCCTCCAGGCAAATTCCAGCACTTCTCCCACAACAGGACTCGCCATTCCCTACCGCTCTTCACACCTGCACCCGCCGGCCGCTCCCCCTCCGACCACGCTCATCATCGGAGACTCGATCATAAGGAAGAAAAATGCCGCCACCTTTTGTTTTCCAGGCATCAAAGTCATCGACATTCTGGAAAAGATCCCCAGCATCCTGGCTGAACACCCGCTCGCCCGGAATGTTATCGTGTTGACTGCAATGATTTCTGACCGATCATCGGTTACTAAAGCATGACTTCAGTAAACTTCTGGACTCCCTCGTGACCCAGGACAGACATGTCGTCATAAGCGGACCTATCCCCCCACACAACCGCAGCGTGAGTCGTTTTGCCGCACGCTGATTTCCATACATGGCTGCAATCTACTTGCACAGCCCGCAACGCAGCCTTCATTGATAACTTTAACCTCTTTTGGAAACGTCCAGCCCTCTTTCCCCCCGATGGATTCCACTTCCATGGCACAGGCTGACGCACTCTAACAGATAACATTTTCTAATGATCTTCTCCCTTGCACTGACTGTCCGATTCCACCTGCCGTCACCTGGTCATTTCCGACCAGACAAGGCATCACCTCCTCCCCACACAAACCGCACTTGCTCCCCCTTGTGGCCAGGAGAGTTTCCTACTACTAGTGAAACGGTGTGTGCATGGACCCAAAAGCAGCACGATGTAAGCAGGAGTTGAATTGGTAATGACTTTTATTGTAATGAATGAGTGATTAAAGCAGAAAGCAAATGGCTTCTTCTCTTCTCTCAGTGTGTGGGGGAGGGATTTGTGACAGCACAGTTCGTTCCAGTCTCTCACAGGGAATTTTCCCGATCCAATCCTCCTCTTCTCAGAAGCTGGGAATTCCTCCAGTGAAAAACTCCTCTTGGCCGTAGCAGGGGAGAAACAGGCCGTGACAACAAAAACACAGGATCCCTTCACAGGTTATCTTCAGGTTACAAAATACACTCAAGAACGTCAAAGCCGCAGAGCACCAATCAGCCACAAACACAAGATGAACACAAGCAAGCAAGACTGAGCTTGTGTCAAAGACAAAGAAGGCTGTAACGTTAGCAAAGGTTCGATGAAAGACGTGGCTCAGGAACAGGCAGGATCGGCAACAGGAAATCAGTCCGGGATAGAGTGCTGGAAAGTCTTGCATTGCAGAGGAACAGTCTGGCTCAGAACAGTGGGTGAGTGAAGTTTAAATACTGTGGTCCACAGGTGTAGGTGGTTGAACTGTGGAGCAAAGCACGTAGTGTGTGATTGGCTGAGGCATGAGTGAGTGAGCAGGGGTGCGTTCAAGGTGACATGCTGTGTTTCCAAATCCAAAGCGTGACAACTGCTTCAGCCTTCACTATTGTACCCATGAACATTCCGGTTAGAATCCCTGACCAGCGCCCACGTCCTCGCTATGGTCAGGATCGCCGTCCTACATGGGTTATCCGTCCGATTGCTCATTCCCCCAGTACTCTTAATAACATAGATTCTACAATAAAAATGTGTCTGATAAATGCACGCTCTGAGGCTGACAAAGCTCGCATCCTCAATCATTTATTTATAAGGGAGAGCTTGTCATTCCTATTCCAACCTGGCAAAGGGACATGGAATTTATTCACTGAAATGAACTGGGTCGCCCGGACTGTTCTTACACTGGGACTCCACGTCTTCCAGGAGGTCTTGGTGTGAAACAACAAGTTTACATGTCAGTTAGTGACCAGAGAACCTTTTACCTCATTTACACCTCAACTCAGCAAAGCTCAAGCCGTTTTATTGTGTTAATTTACCGACCTCCTGATCCAGCTGGTCAGTTTGTATCTAACTTCTATTATGAAGCTGGACAGAGTGCTATTAGCTGGTGATTTTAACTTGCACATTGATGATGTCACAAATGGTGTAGCAACTGAATTTCTTAATATCACTGAATCTTTAACCTCCAGCAACATGTTGTAGGCCCCACTCACATGAAGGGTCACACTTTGGACCTGGTCTTCTCTCTTGGACTTGATATTGATAACCTCCACTGTGAGCACCTGCTGAGCAGTGATCACAAATGTATTTTCTTCGATCTCCTCTTAACAGCTGAACCTCCCTGTCCTTAAAGAACATTGAAATTTCTCATCATTATGTCAAATACAGCCGAATGTTCTCGGTACACTACTGCAGCCATTTAACCCTGTCCTAATGTTGAGCTGTTAATGCAATCTTTTAATGTTCATTGCTCCACGCTACTGGACAAAGTGGCACCGCTAAAAGTGAGGACCAGGGCTGTCTGTTAACAGCAGCCTCAGACAACAGGGTCGCAGGTCTGAGCGCTTGTGGAAAACCACTGAGCTAGAAGTGCATCGCCTTCATCTCAAGGATCTCCGCTGTTCTTTTAATGAAGCAGTTCAGGAAGCCCGTACTGCCAACTTTGTTAGCTTAATTTTTTTTTATTTGATACTATTAATAATATTGTATCGCCGCCGCCCCCCACATTACCTTGCTTAACTGCCGATGACTGCAACAGGATCCTTCCCTCTTTGGTTGATAAGGTAATGGCTACCATCCAGTCCATCAAAGAAAACAAGTTTAGATCATGTTTGGCCAGTGAATTATAGGCCAATATCTAAACTCCCTGTCCTCTCAAAAATTTTAGAGAAAATTGTGGCCAGTCAACTTACTGCTGTGTTAGAGAGACACAACATTTACGACAAATTTCAGTCAGGCTTTCGGAAACAGCATTCAACTGAAACTGCTCTCCTGAGGGTATCTAATGACATATGAATGTCCTCTGATGCAGGTAATTGCTCTGTGTTAGTTCTCCTTGACCTCAGCTCCACCTTTTGGATTGGGTGGGAATATCTCTAATGTCTCTATTGGGGAATTTGTGTCTGACTCCTCTCCACTACCTTGTGGGGTACCACAGGGCTCAGTCCTGGGGCCGCTGCTATTTTCCCTCTACTTGCTGCCCCTTGGTCAGATTTTAAAACGTTCTAATGGAGCATATCATTTATATGCAGATGATATTCAGCTCCACTTCTCATTATAACCCAGCGAGGCCTTCAGGTTGGCTACACTCCTAGACTGCCTAAACGCTGTTCAGGACTGGACAACAAAAAATTATGTACAACTCAATGACGACAAAACTGATGTTCTGGTTGTTGCCCAAGATAAAGTAGTTCCCTTATTTATGCAAAGCATTGGACCCCTCTCCTCTGCAGCTCACTCTAAGCTTCCCAATTTGGGAATAGTTTTTGATCACCCCACATTGTTTGACAATATTGTAAAGCAGCTAACAGGATCATGTTTTCACCACTTACGTGGTGCAATCTCAGAAATGTAGTCTCAACAGCTGAGCTAGAGATGCTCTTACATGCCCTCATCTCATTGCGTATTGACTAATGTTACGCTCTTCTCACCTCACTCAGCATGTCCGCCCTCAACTGGCTAGACTTCTCACCGGATCAAACAAACGGTCCCACATCCCTCCCGTACTGAAATCTCTTCACTGGCCCCCTGTTGCTTAAAGGATCAAGTTTAAAGTTCTCACCCTCACCTACAGAGCCCTACAAGGTCAGGCCCCAGAATAGAGAATAGCAGAACTCATCCACCCATACTCATCAGCCCGTTCCCTAAGGTCAAACGCACTTCACCTTCTGTCCGTTCCTAGGACACGCCTTAAGACTCGTAGTGATCGTACTTTTGAGGCCGTAGCTCTAAGCCTGTGGAACGACCTGCCTACAACGCTACGTTCGGCTGACTCAGTTCAGTCTATCAAAAACCAGTTAAAAACATATCTGTTCATACAGGCGTCTGGGTAACCATGTTTCACCCAGTTTTCATATGTCGAATGCTCTGTACATTGTTGTGCCTATTGTACCTTTTTGTACCTTATTGTACAGTTACTGCTATTGTTGGTGTGAAGCTCTTTGTGACTTCTGTCTAAGAAAAGTGCTGTATAAATAAAATGTACTTACTTAATTACTTACAAGAGGACAACCAGGACCTGTTATGAAATAAACTGCACATTTCAATAGGCAGCATTTGGTTAAACACTGCATATATTTGATTCATGCAGAAAACTGTTATTTCACATTAATGAAACTAAATCGATTCTTTTAGTGTAGAAAACTATCTCAGGTTATTTTGGACAACTTTGTACATCATGTTGTCCATCAGACAAGCGTTGGGTTCTTTCTCCATGTTTGAGACTGAGAACGTAAAATAATGGTGTCATAACTGTTTAAATAACAAACAGCATCAATGAGAAGTTTGGTTCCTTCTTTTTGTTCAGCCCTGAGCTAGCTCACGGCTACATTACCTCAACCCAGAAGGATGCTTTAGTTAGCCACGAACCTTCCTAACAGCAGACTAAACCAAGTTAGCTTGCTAGCTGTAACTTAAGTTCGAGTACTCACACTGATAACCAAGTCACAGACACTCACTTCAGACATCACAAATCAGTCAATTTCACAGTGAAGACATGAGCAAAAGGGACATTGTCCTAGCTAGCTAACGGTTATTTCAGCCCGTTAACTAGCTAGCCAGCTTGTCATAAATCATCCCAGTTGGTCCGTTTAGTCAGAGTCAAACTTTGCTGACCTGTATTCAGATTAAACTCCCGGTTCATCTCATCCCCGACTTCTTTTCTCTTTCAAAAACATTTGAAGCTGATTTCTTAGTCCTCGGTTCATCATCCTGCGCTGTTCTCATCTAGCAAACATTCTAGAAGCTTCCAGATGAATATTGCGCGGCTACGCAGTAGCGCCTGCGCAGACGGTGCAGTTGGGTTGCAGTGGTTTGTGGGTGGAGTCTCCCTGGCAGAAGGCTGAATGTTATAAGATGTACCTGAAGACTACTGAGGGTTTTTCAACAACACATCTAAACTGTGTTTAAATCATCATGAAATCATTTCTTTTCACTCATTCATCAGTTTCTCATTGGCAGCCTGAGCTGGAGTCATAGTGCCCATAAAATATCTGTACAACAATTCAGTTTTATGAATGTGGAAATATAAAGATGAATAAATAAAAGAGCAGATAAGTCAGTTAAACTATCTTGAAATATAAACAAAATAAATAAAAGAATGAATGAATGCAGAAATAGTTCTTATTTGATTAATTTATAATTTATATATATATTTATATTCAGATTATTTTATTGCAAAATATATCAGAAAATATTAGGAAATATCGTAGACTGTATAAATAAATATGAAGGGATAAAAGATAGATTTTAAAGAGAGAAAAAAACAGAGTTTAAAGGTGATTCCATGAGCAACAGCTCCCCCTGCTGTTCAGAAGAAAACATTACAGCCACAAACACTCGTCAGTGCTCTGATTACTGGTTGTGCAGCCCCCCTGTCATCACGTTAAAGATCAGTCTTCAGTTACTTCAAGCACTAAAGTATTTTTACCTACTGATAGTAAGAGCAGTCACTGTGCTGATGTTAGCAGTATTTCATTCTACAGCTGAATCAGATGATTGAGGCATGACATACTGAGTACTGTGACATCAGTACTACTTACTGTACAGTGATAATAAAGTAGCATATGCAGTTTCATGCAGTAGTTGTAGTAGTAGTGACGGCAGTAACAGGATACAAGTGTAATATTGGCAAAAAGAGCAGCAGGAGCAGCAGTAGTAGTAGTACAGCAATAATAGCTGTTGTCATAGTAACAGCAGTGTTTTCTCTCTCTCCTCCAGAACCAATGCACGCGCCGCGTCGTGCGTAATCCGTGCGCGCTGCGCTCCGTCATGGAGCCGCACAGCGCGCATCTGAGTTCCTGAGGATTCTTCTGCACGTGGTTCTGTTTAAACCGGATCTGTTCCTGCTTCCTGCGTCCTGCTTCCTGCCACAAGTGTTCTCCTCCTCAGCACCGAGCACCGGGAGCAGCTCACCGCCCGAGCCGCGCCACAGAGCCGCCGCTCGGCTCCTCTGAGTCCGATGAGCGGTGCAGAGCAGCGGGGAGAGAAGTAACTGTCAGCGTTGGGTTAGGTTACTTCTTAGTCATGTAAGAAGTTCGTAAGCTTCCTATGCTTCGAGATAAATTGAACCGGATGGGAGTGGACCCCCACCTGGTGGCCTGGATATCCAACTACCTCACCGACAGGCCACAGTACGTCAGGCTGAAGGACACCACGTCTGACACTGTGGTCAGCAGCACTGGAGCCCCCCAGGGCACAGTGCTGGCCCCTCTTCTCTTCACCCTGTACACCTCGGACTTCTGTCACAACTCAGAGCTGTGTCACATACAGAAGTACGCCGATGACACAGCCATCGTTGGATGCATCAGGGACGACAGAGAGGAGGAGTATCGGAGTCTGGTGGGGGACTTTGCTGCTTGGTGCCGCACAAACCACCTAGAGCTCAACACCTCTAAGACAAAGGAGCTGGTCATAGACTTTGGGAGGTCCAGACCGAAGCCGAGACCAGTCCTACTAGAGGGAGCTGAGGTGGAGAGTGTGGACTCCTACAAATACCTCGGGCTGTGTCTGGACAACAAACTGGACTGGTCAACACACACCAGCCACCTGTACGGGAAGACACAAGGCAGGATGTACTTCCTAAGGAGACTGCGGTCTTTTAACATCTGCAGCAAACTGCTGCGGATGTTTTACCAGTCTGTGGTTGCCAGTGTCCTCTTTTACACTGTAGTGTGCTGGGGAGGCAGCACATCCAAGAAGGACACATCCAGACTGGATAAACTGATCAGGCGAGCCGGCTCTGTGATCGGCATGAAGCTGGACCCTCTGGTGACGGTGGCAGAGACAAGGACACTAAACAAACTGTTGGACATTATGGACAATGCCAGCCACCCTCTGCACACCGTCATCAGCAACCAGAGGAGCCTGTTCAGTGAGAGACTGCTCCTTCCAAAGTGCAGGACTAACCGACTGAAGAACTCCTTTGTCCCTCATGCCATCAGGCTGTACAACTCCTCACTTAGGGGGAGGAGGTAACAGGGACAGACTCTCTCACAAGCGGTAGCCACTAATTCACCTCACAAAGTTAATAGTAGTTATCTTCTTTTATTCAATAGTAATATTTATTTATTTCTCAAAGGGTCATATGTGCAATAAAAATCTGTCAATGTGCAATAATCTCTCACCACAGTGCAATAACCTAATCTAGTTTAATCGAACTAAATACCAGGTCAATTACCCACTGTTTACTTGTATATTTTCTAAGAGTGTATATTTTATATATTTTGTTATCTAATTTTGTACTTTTTATATATATATATATATCGATAGATATATATATTTTGATCTTTATTTTTTACCCTCTGTGTGCTGATTCTTTCCTATTGTATTGTACTGTATAAGCTGCTGGAGACTGAATTTCCCAGAGGGAGTCATCCCAAAGGGATCAATAAAGTTGAGTCTAAGTCTAAGTCTAAGTCTAAGTAAGTAAGAAAATAAATACGTTTTAACGAAATAAGACTGTTCTTTAGAAAAAAGAGTGACTTGCAACTAAGAACATTCTTAAGAACTTCCTACATTTTCTTTCTGTTTTATCTTAAGAATATGTTTGTGAATCCGGCCCCCGCTTATTGAAGCTTAATCCAAGAGGCTTACGCTGGGAACACACCGGATGCCGAAGCGCTGCGCAGCGCCGCGCAACGAAAATCGTGCGCGAGCCGGAGCACTTCCGTTCACACCAGACGCGCATTTCTCCGCGCCGGTCGACAAGCGCCTCTGCTCCTCAGCTGTCGTTTACTCACATTTGGAGCTGTTTTTTAATCATGCTCTCTCTCTCTGTTTGCGTGTGTGTTCTGACACAGTGTCAGTGATATCAGTGGGACAGTCCACTGTCTGTGGTTAGTTCAGTGTCAGTGATATCAGTGGGACAGTCCAGTGTCTGTGGTTAGTTCAGTGTCAGTGATATCAGTGGGACAGTCCAGTGTCTGTGGTTAGTTCAGTGTCAGTGATATCAGTGGGACAGTCCAGTGTCTGTGGTTAGTTCAGTGTCAGTGATATCAGTGGGACAGTCCAGTGTCTGTGGTTAGTTCAGTGTCAGTGATATCAGTGGGACAGTCCAGTGTCTGTAGATAGAATAAAGATGTAGTTATTGATGTAGTGGTTGTGAAGAACAAGACTTGACAGGAAATGATGTCATTACTCTCTCTCCCTTTAAGTAGGAGGTGGGCGGGGCTAACAGGCACACCTGCTTTGTGAGAAAAATCAGACTGGAGCTATAAAACCCTCAAAGTCAGCATTTCTCAATCTGATGATCTACAACCATCATCATCTGTCTGATGACGAGGTGAGAGTCACACACACACACACACACACACACACACACACACACACGCGTCATGGGGAAGTGCTCCTCTGTGTGTTCTCAGGTGAAATCGCAGCAGGTTTGTTGGTCAGCAGCTTGTGATCATGTGATTGTTTGAGTTTACACAAATATATTCAGTTTCACACACACACACACACACACACACACACACACACACACACACACACTTGTGTTACATGCTAAATATGGCAGATGATGTCATCCATAAAATCTGTTTGATGTGAGTTTGGTGACATCACCTTAGAAATGCATCTTTTTACTGAGAAGTTGCTGCTGAGCAAGTTGTGCTGTTTGATGCTGTTAAATAGCTGCAGCTAGCAGCTTGTTAGCTTAGCCTCGCGTAAAGACTGGAAACAGGGGAAACAGCTTCACTGGCTGGGACTCAGGGGTTGTGTTAGAGCCATTATTGGTTTTTGGTTTATCACTGGGTGGCGCTGTGATTAGACACAGAAGTGCAGTGCTAATCGGGCACAGGTGTTGAGAACATGGAGGTCAACGGTTTCTGACCGTGAGAAGAAAACAACATAAACAGACAGACAGTGTCTCTGAGATATCAGTTGGTCTTGTTTTTAATAAATGGATTGATGAATGAGAAAGACCTTTTGGGTCTCATGGAGCACTCACCGAAGCCACGCATACAAATCAGAGCAAATGTACTAAAGGTGCGTCAACAGGTAGGTTGGTGGTTCGATCTCCAGCTCCCTCAGTCATCATGTCGGAGCGTCCTTGGGCAAGACTTTTAACCCCAGAATGCTCCTGAAGGCATCGCCATCGGAGATTGGTGTGATCAGTGTGTGAATGAGTGTGTGAAAGGGTGAATGTGACACGTAGTGTAAAACCGCTTTGATTGGTCTAAAGACGAGAACACACGATATAAGTACAGTCCATTTACCATTTAAAAGTGAGCTGTAAGGCTCCTGATGAGTATGTCATGAGTTAAATCTGCACACAGCACTCAGACTGTTGTTGTTGTTGTTGTTGTTGTTGTTGTTGTTGTTGAAACAGCTGATTACAGTTCACAGAGCTGTCCGTCTCTCAGGTCAGAGTTCAGAATCCGAGCGATAACACACTTTATGACTCGTCTTTGATCTTCAGTGCCATCAATCATTGATCACTGAGTTTATTAATGACCCACTTGTCAACACAAAAACATGTGATACATGTGATCATGACAGCGAGAGTAAAACACATGAAGAACAGACAGAGAGATTAGCATCAGAAACCAGCACAATCAAACAAAGCAGCCTCTGAAACACGAATGTGTCCGACGACCTGAAGTCAGCCACTGGTTTGTGGAGTACTCTTTTGAAGCCACGACTTTGACCTTTCGAGTTGCGTTGCCGGCGGTGATTTAGACGAGAGATGTTGCTAGAGCTAGCTTGGTTAGCCAGGTGCATCTGTAAATAAAGGAAACTGATATCAAAGTGAAAAACTAAACCTTCAGACTGAACTCCTCAGAGTCTTTTAACTGGACGCTGATCATCGTGGTGTCGACCTGTCAATCTCACACACACGCAGGAGGAGGAGCATTTTCTCATAGACTTCTATAGGATCACACTTCTTTTACAACCCGGGCTGGGTCTGAGGATCTCCAGGAGACAAATAAGATCTCCTGATGTGAGGAACAGACTGTGGGATCTCTATGCTCTGAACTCGACCTTTATTGTGAAACAGGAAACACATGCTGTTAAATAAATGATGTCATCTGCATCAGACTGAGCTTTCTTGGTGTTTATTAAAGTGTGTGCGACACTGAACGCAGCCTCGGGTTCCTCGGGTTCCTCGGGTTCCTCGCCTGTCTAATCTGTCACACTGAGCTGCTGTCTAATGATTCACCTGCACAAACCAACATAAACTGTAACTATCAGCGTCGATCTGACCTGAGAACAGCCTCAGGTGTGTTTGTGTTTCTACTTTAACTGTAATCTGTTATAATCTGTCCTCCAACAGTCTGAGCCCTGAAGGACAGACAGGACAGACGAGATGAAGAGCCTGAAACAACGATACATGTGGACATTAAATACATATTAATAAATATTATATTTACAGTTATAAGTGAGGAGCTGTTCCCTGTGTCCTTGGGCGAGACACTGAACCCCAAATTGCTCCTGATGGCATATGAATGTGATATCTGATTGACAGTTGGGCCTCTGCCATCAGTGTATGAATGTGTGTGTGAATGTGACATGTAGTCGCAAAGTCAAAAGCGCTATGTAAGTACAGTCCATTTTTTAGTCCAGCATTAGGGGCGTGGCCTCTCTGAGTGACAGGTGGGCTCTGCTAGCTGTCTGCAAGGTGTCACCGTTTTTACACTCATTAATTATTGATATGTTAGCGCTGATTAGCAGCTAACTGTGTCTGTGCTCAGCATACCTGCCAGTTAGCTTGTTCACTATTTGTCACACACTGATTTATCTGTGGCGACCCGTCCATAGGCGCTCTCTCTCCCTCTACAGAGATGTGGGCGAGCGAGCACTGAGTCCCTCTCTCTCTCTCTGAGCTCCTTCTGTCTGATAAATAAACTCCGGTCAGCTTCCACCACAGACAGAACCTCACTCTGTGGAAACACGATGGTTAACTAGCTTATTAACAGCTAACAAACTAGCGACAGGTATAGTTTGTTTAGCTTTGCTAACTTAGCACATGCTAACCCCTCATAGCTCTCCCCCTCCTGTCCAAATATGGTCACATGTGGCTCCAGACAACAACCAGAACTCGAGGCTTCAAAAAAGGCATCAGACTGATGGTCACACGGCGCCTACAGGCTGAAGGGTGGAACTGCAGGCTGTGCCAAGTGATACAGTCAGTGCTGTTATCGATCAGCTCCTTTATGAGCTAACTGACCCTCACAAGACATGAACAGGAAGTGAGGCTGATATGGAGGGAGGGGAGGAGGGAGGAGGGAGGGAAAGGAAAGGAAGGGGGAGGGAGGAGGGAGGGAAGGGAAAGGAAGGGGAGGGAGGAGGGAGGAGGGAGGGAAGGGAAAGGAAGGGGAGGGAGAGGTAAAAGAGAGAGAAAAGTGACAGAAGAGTTTCAGAGAGAGAGAGAGAGGCATGCAGGAGGAGCGAGCAGTGAACTCATTTATTGGATTATTGATTTGTGGTCACTGAAGAGCAGCAGGTACAGTCTGTGTGTGTGTGTGTGTGTGTGTGTGTGTGTGTGTGTGTGTGTGTGTGAGTGTGTGAGTGTGTGTGTGTGTGTGTGTGTGTGTGTGAGTGTGTGTGTGAGTGTGTGAGTGTGTGTGTGTGTGAGTGTGTGAGTGTGTGAGTGTGTGAGTGTGTGTGTGTGTGTGTGTGTGTGTGTGTGTGAGTGTGTGTGTGAGTGTGTTTGTGTGTGTGTGTGTGTGTGTGTGTGTGTGTGTGTGTGTGTGTGTGTGAGTGTGTGAGTGTGTGTGAGTGTGTGTGTGTGTGTGTGTGTGTGTGTGTGTGTGTGTGTGAGTGTGTGTGTGTGTGTGTGTGTGTGAGTGTGTGAGTGTGTGTGTGTGTGTCTGTGTGTGTGTGAGTGTGTGTGTGTGTGTGAGTGTGTGTGTGTGTGTGTGTGTGTGTGAGTGTGTGTGTGTGTGTGAGTGTGTGAGTGTGTGTGTGTGTGTCTGTGTGTGTGTGAGTGTGTGTGTGTGTGTGAGTGTGTGTGTGTGTGTGTGTGTGTGTGAGTGTGTGTGTGTGTGTGAGTGTGCGTGTGCGTGTGCGTGTGAGTGTGTGTGTGTGTGAGTGTGAGTGTGTGTGTGTGTGTGTGTGTGTGCGTGTGTGTGTGTGTGTGTGTGTGTGTCACACCTATATTTGATTTATCCTGTGTGTTAAACTAAGTGATCAGTTGTTCAGCTGGATGAGACTGCAGACGCTGTCAGACGTCGTGAGTGTGAGGGATTGTTTTAAAGGCTCCACCTGTGTGTGCTCCTTTAGAGACAGTGTGGCCTTAAACTCAGCTTCATGAAGGCGTGTGAGCAGTTTGATTTTTATTCATTACTGGTAACACACTGCATTAACTGCGTTAACTGCATTAACTGCGTTAACTGTATAAACTGTATAAACTGTATATCGTGCAAACAGGATGCTTTAAACAGTAGAAACAGGGAGGTGCTAGTTTTGCGTTGGCTTGGAGTAAAAGCTTTTATTAGGGATGTAAAGGACACTTACTCAGGTACTTTACCTGAGTAGGTACTTCTACCTTACCTGGGTTAGAAAGTGTCAACTCACCTGTTGGGTCTTTAAGCACACGTCTGTCTAAAAGTAAGTGTTTGTTCAAGCTGCCATTTATGTACCAGCGTCAGTCTCATGGTTCACTTTAGCACCTGTTGTAAGGTACGCTTTAGTGTCTGTTACATGTTACTCATTAGAATCTGTTTTAAGGTACTCATTAGCATTCAGCATCCTCTCAAGCTATCGCTAAGCATCTGTCTCAGTGCATCCTTTAGAGTCTGTTCACAAGCCTCTGGTTATCATCAGAGCAGCTGTTCGGTCACACTGAGGCATAAAAACTTTTGCTCGGTTTAGGAAACACATCCATGTGCAGGTGGAATCTAACGTCTGTCCTCTCTTTGTTTCACACGCGTGCAGCTCTGGTGAACGTCCCTCCATCAGTCTGAACAAGCAGACTTTTTGGGTCTTTCACTCCACTCTGGACGGTTAATGACACTAATCCCAACACTCCTCTGAACTGAACACGTCCTGCGTTTAAGCTGCAGTGTGACGACCCCACGTCTCCTCTCCGGTTCTGACCTCCATGTGGACGTCGGACGTTTGCACAGACTGAGTGATGAGTGTTTAACAAGAACACAAGCTGAGGAACAAAGCGACTCCTCAGATCAGTGAGAGCCACGTTATCAGCCCTGATTTGATCAGAGTCAGAGCTGATCCGCACAACTGACCAAAAGGTCTATCTCTGTAGGGATCCTTTCTGTCATGTTGTCTCACACTTAGAATAACAATCTGAGCCTGTCAGTGGAAACAACAAGAACTTTTAGTGGACGTGGACCAAACCACCTGAATCCCCCTTTCAGAGGAACACTTGTGGTTACATGGACCTGATCTCTTAACCTGACTGAAGTGACTGATTTGAGACTCCAACTGAACTGCTGACGTGGACGTTAAATAAAGTAAGCCTGAATATGTTGAACACATCTGTGCGAACATACAAAGACTAGGCAGAGATTGACACTCCGTGTGTGTGTGTGTGTGTGTGTGTGTGTGTGTGTGTGTGTGTGTGTGTGTGTGTGTGTGGGCGGACACACTCGGTCCAGATCTGAACTGTAAGTTTCCCATGGCAACCAGATATATTCAGGCTGGCAGAGAGATGAAAATGGATGAACAAACCAGGGGGCGGAGCCTGGCGTCCTGCATCCCAGAGTGTTGTCGTCTGTCTCTGTAAAAACTCTCTGAGCTGTGGTCTGAAGTGTTTCCTGAGGCTGATCTTTGTGTGAAGGTTAAAGCTCACCAGTTACCTGACTGTTGATCAGCTCTCGCTCTGACCGTCAGACGGTTACTCCGGGACACACGGACGACTGAACAGAGCAGAAATATATGAACATGTTGACTGAATCATGTTGAACCACAGTCTAACATCTGACTCTGTTCGTCCTGTGAAAGCGTCACAGTTTGGTTCGGTTTAGGACAGTCTGAGGTCCGTGCTCGGCCTAAAATAAAAAGTGTTATAATACACATGAAACCTTGTTGTTGTACTCGTGCTGGTGAAAGAGTCACAGATTCACTGAGAGTCACAAAGCTCTGTGGAGGCAGGTGTGAACCAGGTGTTCAGGGAGTCCCTGTGTGTGAGAGTCACTCTGCAGGCGGCTCAAAGATCCACTCTTAGATTTGATCTTCTTTAAATCTGTGAAATTTCTCTTTCCAAAGTCGAAGGCAGACAGACAGGCAGACAGACAGGCAGAGAGACAGGCAGACGGACAGACAGGCAGGCAGAGAGACAGACAGACAGGCAGGCAGACAGACAGACAGGCAGAGAGACAGACAGAGAGACCGACAGACAGACAGAGAGACCGGTAGACAGACAGACAGGCAGGCAGACCGACAGGCAGGCAGGCAGAGAGACAGGCAGAGAGACCGACAGACAAACAGACAGACAGGCAGACAGACAGAGAGACCGGCAGACAGACAGACAGGCAGGCAGAGAGACAGACAGAAAGGCAGACAGACAGAGAGACCGACAGACAGGCAGACAGACAGACAGGCAGACCGACAGAGAGACCAACAGACAGGCAGACAGGCAGGCAGGCAGAGAGACAGACAGAGAGACCGACAGACAGGCATGCAGACAGACAGACAGACAGACAGGCAGGCAGAGAGACAGACAGACAGGCAGACAGACAGACAGGCAGAGAGACCGACAGGCAGGCAGGCAGAGAGACAGGCAGAGAGACAGACAGAGAGACAGACAGACAGACAGGCAGGCAGAGAGACAGACAGACAGGCAGACAGACTGACAGACAGGCAGACAGGTAGACAGAGAGGCCGACAGACAGACAGGCAGACAGACAGAGAGACAGGCAGACAGGCAGGCAGGCAGAGAGACAGGCAGAGAGACAGACAGAGAGACAGACAGACAGACAGGCAGGCAGAGAGACAGACAGACAGGCAGACAGACAGAGAGACCGACAGACAGGCAGACAGGCAGACAGAGAGACCGACAGACAGACAGGCAGACAGACAGAGAGACAGGCAGACAGGCAGGCAGGCAGAGAGACAGGCAGAGAGACAGACAGACAGACAGACAGACAGACAGACAGGCAGAGAGACAGGCAGACAGACAGGCAGGCAGAGAGACAGACAAACAGAGAGACCGACAGACAGGCAGACAGACAGACAGAGAGACCGACAGACAGGCAGACAGAGAGACCGACCGACAGACAGACAGACAGAGAGACAGACAGACAGGCAGGCAGAGAGACAGACAGACAGGCAGACAGACAGTGTCTGGTTTCTGTCGTGATAGACAGATCACTATCAATCCGTCACTATACCTCCATGTTTACCCTTCAAACTTTCCCATGATGCAGCAGGAGAGCAGGGTGAGTCAAACATGGAGTTCCCTGATATAACATTCAGTTTCTATCTTTACCATATTGTTTGTTAAACACGTCCTCTCCACAGTTTCTATCTTTACCGTATTGTTTGTTAAACACGGCCTCTCCACAGTTTCTATCTTTACCGTATTGTTTGTTGAAGGATAGTAACCGTGGTGTGTTTGTGACGAGGTGTCTCTGTCTGTGCAGGACCTGAGTGTGTTTGCGATGCCCCTCCTGGAGGGAGATCCAGACGGCAGCAGGAAGGTAAAAGTAAATCTGCTCCATCTTTTGACTTCTGCTGATAAATTATATAATTACACATATAGATATCATAATATAATATCAGAGTCAGTTTAATCACGAGCTGCCAACAGATGTGTGAGCTGCATTCAATGACACGTGATGCCGTTAATGTGTGGTGTTGTGTGTGAGCTCACAGGAGCTCGTTGAGGTGGTTGGGCTGTTACGACTGCGTGCGACTCCACAGACAGGTCAGGTCAGGGTTCAATCCCACGGTCCTCTTCTCCAGGCTGCATTTTTAACCTCTGGACCATCTTCAGCGCTGATGAAGTGAAACAGGCAGAGAGAGAAAGAAGAACGGACTGAGCATGTGCAGAAAGTTCACCTCCATCAGTCTGCAGAGGAAACTGCGGACGCATGGACTTCCTGCCTCTCCAGTTGGACCAGGTGGTCCAGTGGTTAACCCTCTTGTTAATCAGTTGGGTGGTTTGGCAGCTAAAGATGATCATAAAGTGCAGACAGGAAGTCCACAGTGTCCTCTGCAGACTGAGGTGAAGTTCCTGCACATGCTCAGTCTGA
>NW_027211691.1:26457500-26460000 GCF_022749685.1 Semicossyphus pulcher
AGCAGGTCCAGACCGTCGAGCAGAAGCTCATGGTGGACGGCTGGGACACATTAAACAACACTGACACAGACACAAAGCAGGCCTGATGTTAATAGTTGTTACAGTCTGAGTCGAGCAGGTCCACAGCAGCAGGTGGTCTGCAGCAACGATCCCCAGGAACCTACGAGACAAGGGAGCACGAGAACTCCCGGGAAGATATGTGGTTAGTAATGTTAATGGGACCAGAAGATACAGAGTTAATGAGCTGCATTAATATGACAGAGAGAGAGAGAGAGAGAGAGAGAGAGGAAGAGAGAGAGAGAGGAAGAGAGAGAGAGAGAGAGAGAGAGAGAGAGAGAGAGAGAGAGAGAGAGAGAGAGAGAGAGACACACACACACATCCCCCCGGCAGTCTAAACCTATAGCAGCATAACTCTGGGCTGGTCCCAGCCTGAGCCAGCTCTAACTATAAGCTTTATCAAAGAGGAAAGTTTTAAGTCTACTCTTAAAAGAAGAGAGGGTGTCTGCCTCCCGGACCCTGACTGGTAGATTGTTCCAGAGGAGGGGGGCCTGGTAATTGAAGGCTCTACCTCCAACACTACTCTTAGAGACTTTAGGTACCACAAGCAGGCCTGCATCCTGGGAGCGCAATGTTCTCGAGGGGTAATATGGCACTATGAGCTCTTTAAGATATGATGGTGCCTGACCATTAAGAGCTTTGTTGGTGATTTTCTGGGAGTTCTTGGTTGTCCCTGCTAACAGAGTGTGAGTGTGAAGAGCAGGCCTGCTGGCAGTTGGTTGTTAGTGCTTACATTAACTTCCTATTCAAGTTTTATTTGTTGCTTGGTACAATTTATTTCACTTCCTGCCTTAAGCCCTTGCTCACTGCTCCCAGGACATGCACTTTCCTTTTTCTGCCATTCTCCACTTTCCACCCTCCAAATTAATGAGGAGCTATCTGTGTCTGTGCTCACCATACCTGATTTCACTGCGGGAGTCAGGACTGTTGTTGGCTTTTCCTGCAGAGAAGACGGCAGCCGGGTGCTGGTGAGACCGGTTATTTTAAGTTAAGAAGCTAATTAGCTGCTAAAAAATTGCCTGACTGTTAACTTTGATAAGTTAGTGTTTGCTAACCCCTTGTTCCTCTCCAGCTCCACCCTCTTGTCCAAATATGGTCACTTCTGGCTCCAGAAACCAACATGACGTTGGCCAAGCCACTCGAGAAAGCAGTCCTCAAACCAGTGGGTGACTTCAGGGTTGCTACTTCTATTTTTACAGTCAACGGTCGGTTCAACACAAAAATACAACAAATAAAGAAAGTGTTTCTCAAAACAGCTGAAACTAGTTGGGCTAAGGTTGCTTAAAAACCTCCAGAAATCTATTAAAACCAGAGCCGGGAACCAGAGCTAGCTCAGACATCCATAGTTCACGACAGCCTCTTCTTGAATAGGAGTGACCTTATCTACTCTCTATTCTGTATACTGTTTATATCTAACAGCCTTCTCCAGTGCTGGGTCTGAATGTGCACACATTACTCTTCTCCACACAACAAACGTTTCAGCTCTTCTTCTCTGCACAGAATCTGCCATGAAAGTTTGAGAGCAGGAACTTAGAGAAAAGGTTCAAACTCAGCAGACTCAGTGTCTCAGTGTGCGTCATTCCACATCAGCAGTCCAGTTCTTCCCACCAAAACTAAACCTGTAATCACAGTTTGTGTCAGTGGCTGTTTGATTAGGTTAATGTCAATGTGCTGTAATCTCCCTGTAGTACAGTTCAGTCTGTGCTGACGCTCAGCACTGATGGGAAACAGAGAGCACAGCGGAGTTTCAGTCCAGGCTGAGAGAGGCTGCTGGAGTCACGAACCACAAAAACAAACATGATAAATCATCAGCTTTGTCCTGTCCCCCTCTCACTAATGATGAACATCACATTAAGCTGGAGAATTACTCAGTGCACGTGTTAAAGGATTCTTGCTTCCAGTTTAAATATTTACTCTGCAAAAGGTTCAGCTGGCAGTGACTTTCAAAGGACTCATCAGCTGTTATTCATAAACTGAATATAAAAGTGGGCGTAGCCTCCGTGATGTCACATATGCTTATCGGCAGCCATTTTTAAGCCTTCATCTGTGGTAAGGCAGGTGGACCTGGAGAAGAGCTAGCAAACACACTTTATCCTGTTAAGTTATCCAGATATATAGTTTATATAGTCTATCATAGCTAAATCATTAGCTGGCTTGTAAGCTAGCTAACGAGCCAAGCGAAAAAGTCAGGTATGAGACAGACACTGTTAAGTAATGACAAAATAAAGTGAATACAATACAACAATTTTGCGTTGGAAACCGGGCAGCAGGCCAAGGCCCTGGCAGCGTAGAGTGGTTACTGGTACGTGGAATGTCACCTCTCTGGTGGGGAAGGAGCTGGAGCTGGTGTTGGGCTCACGTCCACGCACAGCTCCGGTTCTGGAACCAATATCCTGGAGAGGGGCTGGACTCTCGCCCCCGGAGGGGGCAATCCACTTTGCCG
>NW_027211691.1:26465000-26470000 GCF_022749685.1 Semicossyphus pulcher
ACTACAGCAGTGTTTAATAAAGATTGATTGTAATTACAACTTGTAATGAAAAAAACAACCTGATCTGAAAAAGAAAAGAAAACTACAAAACTGTCTTACACAAAATGGCCACATAGAAATGAGCGAGAGATCCCGCCTAATGATTTATATCATGAGGAAATAGCGCCCTCTGGTGTGTTTGGTATTAGCTCTGTAACAAACTACCTGCGGGACAACCCTCCCCGGTCTCCCCCACAGTGTTCATGTTCCACACTAATGTTCCAGGACTGTGCTCTGTGTGTTGTGATTCACTCAGCTGCCCTTTTCCTCAGCGGTCACGCTCAGATGGGAAAACTCAGATCTGTTAAGATGTTGTTCTGCTGTGTGAAAGAA
This sequence comes from Semicossyphus pulcher, assembly GCF_022749685.1. Lineage (NCBI taxonomy): Eukaryota > Metazoa > Chordata > Actinopteri > Labriformes > Labridae > Semicossyphus > Semicossyphus pulcher. Next base: position 26,465,373 of record NW_027211691.1, read on the forward strand.
AGAGAATCCTTCCGTCCTTTCCTCTGAGTAAATTATTAATGAGGAACTGACTCAGCAGGGATTGAATGTTTCAGCTGATCCGTCAAACTGTCTGCAGCGTTCAAACACGTGAAAACACTGACCCATCTCAGCAGACTGAACCTCGGCTTCGTTCGGCTCTGATCGGCTGTTACCGGTCGCGCTCGGCGCTGTTTCGTTGACAAGTTTAAGCAGCATCAAGTCACCAAGGCAACAAGAATGGTACCGGAAACTTTGATTTCAAAATAAGATAGCAAATGACGAAATGAAACAAAACAAAATACGACCACCACAGAAGTTGTTGTAGTTTGAATGAATGTTAGCTTCATAACCAGTTCAGTCTAAAGCTGCTTTTAAAGAGAAAGGACATTAGAAACACAGGACTGTTTAATTTAGCAGGACTTTTGTTTTATGCAAATGTGTTCATGCATGTGTTTAAAACCTGTATTTATGAACAGACAAAAGGAAAATTAATTCCTACAGCAGATCAAAGAGTAATAAATAAACGAATAAAAAACAGATCACTACTACATCACTACTACAACACTACTGTGATGTATCACGTTAAGTGACAAATGAATAAATCATTGAGGGTATAGGAAATAAAAACAAAACGTTACGTCGTAAAACAAGAACGTATATTTCTAATTAACTGTTCATTTGTATATGTAACAAGTTGGAGTCATTTCAGCTAATTCTCAGATTATTAAAACGTCATCATCGCAACAGTCATGCTTTTTTTTGTGAAATGTCGAACCGGAAATGCAGCTTGTTAGCTCTGTTAGCTTGTTAGCAGCCTCCTCCCCCGGTGCTCCCGGCTGCTGACAGCGAGCGGCGGACACCGGCGATCTTTACCGACAGAAGACGACTGTTTGCCGGCGGACCAGGTCCTTCCAGCCGTGCAGAGACGCAAGATGGAGCCGTGACGATGTTAGAGATTGTCGGTCAAACATCCTGAGGTCGACCTCACAGTGAAAAAGAGAAATAACGGAGCTAAATGAACGGTGACTGTCAGGTAGGTGCTAACGTTAGCTAACGTCACATAGCAGCATCTCATCAGTGATGTAGCGGCTCCAACAGACGCGTTTGATGCTACAGATCGCTCTCAGTTCTTCTTATTAACGCTGTCCCGCCTCTGGTGTGGATGATAGCATGTAACTGTAATGTTATGAATGGCTGCTGTCACAATGACCGTGTTAATAAATAACATGAGACCTGATTATCCGATTACCAAATGATCCGTAACTGCAGGCTGCTTAAAAATGGAAAAACGACTTAACCTGCGTCAAACCGCTTTCCCTCTGTCAGCCTGCTCTGTGTGGATTCATTTAATGTCTCACTTCTCCCCGTGTGCTGTCAGAGCTGCTCACACACAGATCTAATCATTTCATGTGTACTGACACGAATAAATGTGAGAGTAGTCTGACAAGCTTTTTCTAGAATTGTATCCCATGGTGACTTTGATTCGTTTCAGCATCTGGCATTAATTTATACATCAAACAAACGTGTTACTATGGAATCCATAAACTGTTAATTTAGTTATTTTAGTTTGAACCAGCTAACACCCGCTAACACCGGCAAACACCCACTAACACCGGCTAACACCGGCAAACACCCACTAACACCCGCTAACACCCACTAACACCGGCTAACACCCGCTAACACCCACTAACACCCGCTAACACCCGCTAACACCGGCTAACACCGGCAAACACCCACTAACACCCGCTAACACCCACTAACACCCGCTAACACCGGCAAACACCCACTAACACCCACTAACACCGGCTAACACCTGCTAACACCCGCTAACACCCGCTAACACCGGCAAACACCCACTAACACCGGCTAACACCCGCTAACACCCGCTAACACCCACTAACACCCGCTAACACCGGCAAACACCGGCTAACACCGGCTAACACCCACTAACACCCGCTAACACCGGCAAACACCCACTAACACCCGCTAACACCCGCTAACACCCGCTAACCCCCCTCTAACACCCGCTAACACCCGCTAACACCCACTAACACCCGCTAACACCCGCTAACACCCACTAACACCCGCTAACACCGGCAAACACCCACTAACACCCACTAACACCGGCTAACACCTGCTAACACCGGCTAACACCCGCTAACACCGGCAAACACCCACTAACACCGGCTAACACCTGCTAACACCCGCTAACACCCACTAACACCCGCTAACACCGGCAAACACCCACTAACACCCACTAACACCGGCTAACACCTGCTAACACCCGCTAACACCCACTAACACCCGCTAACACCGGCAAACACCCACTAACACCGGCTAACACCCACTAACACCCGCTAACACCGGCAAACACCCACTAACACCGGCTAACACCTGCTAACACGCGCTAACACCGGCTAACACCCACTAACACCCGCTAACACCCGCTAACACCCGCTAACACCCACTAACACCCGCTAACACCCGCTAACACCCACTAACACCCACTAACACCCGCTAACACCGGCTAACATCAGCTAACACCGGCTAACACCCACTAACACCCGCTAACACCCGCTAACACCGGCAAACACCCACTAACACCGGCTAACACCCACTAACACCGGCTAACACCCACTAACACCCGCTAACACCCACTAACACCCGCTAACACCCGCTAACACCCGCTAACACCGGCTAACACCCGCTAACACCGGCTAACACCCGCTAACACCCACTAACACCCACAAACACCCGCTAACACCCGCTAACACCTGCTAACACCCGCTAACACCCACTAACACCAGCTTTTTTGCTTAGTGAGAAAGGTTACAATCATTCAGACCCGGGTCACATGACTCTGCAGTAGACCCGGGTCACATGACTCTGCAGTAGACCAGTGTAATTATCGCCTCGGCTCCAATCGGCATTGATGGGAACACAAAACCCGGCTGTGTTCGAACTGCCGTACTATCCCATCAGTGCGTCCTGGTGGGGCCTAAATGTAGTATGCCGTCTGTAAACAAAAGCTAAATGTGCAGGATGCCAAAATGCCCGGATGTCGTACTGATTCAGAAAAAATCTCCAGTATGCATCGGACCAGTCTGCCTCGCCTACTGTATCCCACAATGCAAAGCGCTGGAACGTCACAGCAGCAGATGAAATGACGGACAGCAGCAGCATTCCAGCAGAAGGGGGCGCTATAGCTAAAGAAGTGGCAGTTATTGTTCACTTCCGCCTGGCGTAGCATACTGCAACATGAATGTGAAAAGCTCCTCCATACTACAGACGCCCGCCAAACGCAGTATGTTGTATATAGCATGTATAGTACGGCAACACAGCCCCCGTGTCGACACGCTTATCTCCGCCCCTTTCTGGCCTCTGTCGTGTAAATAAAGAAGATCAACATACAACGACGAATTTGTTCGTTTCGTGCAAGATGCAGCAACACTGGCAAGACAGCGAGGTGAGAGAGCTTCTTCTGATCCGAGGGGAAGAAGAAATAAGGCGACATCATGACCCTGTTTGTGACGTCAGACGGTGACGCTGCAGAAAAGAGACTGAAAGGAGTATACTTCACTGGCAATGGGACAAGAGACAATTGGCATTTGTTAGCGGGTCTTCCTGGGTCTGAAAAACCTGCATCAACGCACCACTTTTGGTAGGAAAGGGGAATATGTTGGACGTCACACACACAGCTCCATCTGCTGAGCTGTAACAGAAACAGAACGTTTATCTCCTAAACGGTTTTTACACCAAGATTTCTCTGCAAAGAGTCGCCCACATTTAAAAAGCTGTTCACATGTTCTAAATAAAACTGCAGAGCTCCATCTCAGTCTAATAATCCACACTCACCCAGGAGAACGCAGTTAGCTCTCGTGAAGGTCCTCATGTCTGACAGACTGTGGTTCATTAAAGGGATGCACAACGATATATAGTGGACCGATAATCAGCTGATATCAGCAGGTAAATCAGTATCAGTATCATGTTGTCTGATATGCACCTCTATCGTAATAAATGCCTCATTAACATCCAGTGACGGCCAGCTGATGGTTCAGGCCAATCACAGATATATCTGTACGTGTGTGTTTTCTAACATGTGCTCATCTGAACACTTTGTTACTGGACACATTAAAAACACAGACATGGTGTCATCATGTAGTTTGTCCAGCAGAGGGCGCTGTGAGAGGACTGTGAGCTTGGTCCTCTCAGCACTGTCTGCAGCACATGTAGCCGGGCAGCTGAGCAGACTCGGGCCGGTTGACAAAGTAAAACAGTGTGACATTTTCCCTCTGAGTGTCTTTGCAGTCACATCCAGTGTTTCTATCAGGTCACACGTGGGCTGAACTCTGTCTCACTGTCTCACTGTCTCACTGTCTCACTGCAGCGCTATGACACCAAAACAAACAGAGTTAATGACAATAAACAGGCTGAAAGGTTTGAGCAATGCTCATGCAATCAGGACATCAGAAGAATCTCAATGCCGAGAAGCATCCCAATAATATCTGGATTTGCTTCTCGTATCATTGTGTGTACTTGTATGTTTCTGTGCATCAAAGTGCAGAAAAGGAGGCTGGAGTAAATAAGAAATGGAGCTGTGGATGATTCTGTCCTGCAGAGGGCGCTCT
>NW_027211691.1:26475000-26485000 GCF_022749685.1 Semicossyphus pulcher
GGGAAGGACATAAGAAAGGATAGCAGCAGAGAGGAGGAGAGTGAGACGCTCTGTAACCTGGGTGTGATGCTCTCTGCCCTCAGCATATTTGAAGCCGTGCACTCGCTGATAAAGAATAAGATCCATCGCCTGCCTGTGATCGACCCGGTCAGTGGGAATGCTCTCTACATCCTGACTCACAAGAGGATCCTCAAGTTCCTGCAGCTCTTCGTGAGTCCTCAGCAGCTCTTCACACGTCACACAACCCCCGAACACACCTTTACTGTGATCAGCACAGTGGATTAGATCATATTCAGACCTCAGGTTAGAGAGAGCACATGCTGTAGTGTCCCTGGTGGACAGGCAGCTGATTACAGCAGTGTTTACCTGCAGAGATCAGCTGGCTGTATAAATAACGGGGCCACCATCGACCAGCATGTTTGTTTTCTGGAAGCAGAAGTGACCATATTTGGAGAAGAGGGTGGAGCTGGAGAGGAGCGAGGGGTTAGCAAACGCTAAGCTATCAAAGCTAAACAGGCCATGTACAAGGCTAATGTATTAGCTGGCTAATTAGCTCGTTAACAACAGCAGACCAGAATTGTTTAGTTGTTAGACTAAAAAAGCTCGCTGTCTTCTCTGCAGGAAAAACCGACAACGGTCCCACAGATAAATCTCAGACAGTGATCGAGCTAACAGGCAGGTGGGCACACACACACACACATAGCTGCTAATCAGTGCTAACACACACAGTAGTACTGGACTTAAAGGGCGGTTCAGTTCAGTGACTGAGTTAGCTGAGGGGACACCTAGCAGACAGCTAGCAGCTCCCAGCTGTCACTCAAAGAGGCCACGCCCCTAATGCTGCATCACTGTAAGCCTTAATATAATGTAAACAGGTGAGCTGTATAACGATTCTCCCCGTACAGTCGTCATGAAGAGAGAAATGAGCTATAGAGACCCAAACTGTTTTTTGTACCAGGCTGTAAACATGTTTATTTCTGCTGTAAAGTTTAACATGGGGCTCTATGGGTGCTTTGTATTTATCATGCAAAGTGTGTGTGTGTGTGTGTGTGTGTGTGTGTGTGTGTGTGTGTGTGTGTGTGTGTGTGTGTATCAGGTGTGTGAGATGCCCATGCCGGCCTTCATGAAGCAGACTCTGGAGGAGCTCGCTGTAGGGACGTACGCTAACATCGCCTACATCCACCCCGACACACCGCTCATCACTGCATTGTCTGTCTTCACGCATCGCCGCGTCTCCGCCCTGCCTGTTGTCGACCACAACGGTAACCAGCGGCAACAACACAGTTAAGAATTGACTGACGGTCAGTGTGAAGGCTGCATGAGCATGTTGTCTTGTGTGTCTGCAGGCAAAGTGGTGGATATCTACTCCAAGTTTGACGTCATTGTGAGTAAAGCAGTGTGCTGCTGACATTAGAGATGTGTTCACTGTCCGGAAGAGCGGAGGAAATTTGAGTGTTGTCCGTGTGTGCAGAACCTGGCTGCAGAGAAGACGTACAACAACCTGGATGTGACGGTCACTCAGGCGCTCAGACACAGATCCCAGTACTTCGAAGGAGTCATGAAGTGTAACAAACTGGAAACGCTGGAGACCATCGTGGACCGCATCGTGAAGGCAGAGGTAACACACGCGCACACACGCACACACTGTTTCCCTTTAATGTAACATGACTGGGACAGGTTCTGTCAGTAAACCTACAGGGACACAGTGTGACGGGAGCTGAAGTCGAGTCGTGGCTGAGCTGATGGCTGAGACCTGTGTCACTCCTGAAGCCTTTTTATCCTCCATCTGTTGAATGAAACAAACAAGGAAACGCTGCAGGTGCTCACAGGAACCAATGATACAGGTGTGTGTGTGTGTGTGTGTGTGTGTGTGTGTGCGCGTGTGTGCATGCGTGTGTGCGTGCAGGTTCACAGGCTGGTTGTGGTTGATGAGCAGTCTCGTATCGTCGGCATCGTCTCTCTATCCGACATCCTGCAGGCGCTCGTCCTGACCCCCGCAGGTACACATCATCATAATCATTATTAGTTGGGTTGTTGTTGTTGTTGTTGTTGTTGTTGTTGTTGTTGTTGTTGTTTTCAGGGGGGTACACTCTGAAGCAGAATCAGGTGTTATCGAGGTACCTTCAGGGTTAACTCAAGTTAAGTTTTCAGCACTACAAAGGTGGTTCACTTCTTACCGGGGTAGATCACCATGGTAACTTATGCTGAACACCTGACCTGCTCCGGAGCAGGGGCCGATACTACGGAGCGAGTTCAACAGACCCTCTTTTCCTGGGGTCCGTTTCAGAAAGGAGGTTCAGCAACGCCTCAGTCTAACCCCGGACGGAGGTTTGACTTACTCTGAGCTGAAAGTCGCTTTTTGGTTTCAGAACAGCTGATCAGAGTTACTTCAGTCAACCCTGAGTAGGTTCAAGGTTCATCTCGGACATAACCTGGGGTCCGTTTCACAAAGCAGGTTTATTGAAAACTGAGTCTGTTGACCCTGAAATGAGGGAAACTCTGAGTTTTCCGTTTCACAGAGAGAGGTAACGTAAGCTCTCAGTTACCGTAGTAACAGACTCTGTGAACCTCACCTGGTCGCGAGCAGGTTTTCTTCAGGACACATTAAGAGCAGCAGCAGAAGTACGGTTATAATAAGAAGTAGTAACAGTTAAAGTTTCTCTCCGTCTCCTCCCTCTAGAATATAAAACCCTCATTCACGTCCTCGTTCATTCAGCCCGTCTCACGCGTGTGTTTCAAAGTCATCATGTGTAGATTTTCCACCACCACTGCCGAGAGCGCTCAGATAAGACGTTTAAGAAGTTATTGGATTTTTTTTTTTAAACTAACACATTCAGTTTAATCAACATGAATTATAATGTATGTGAAGTCAGCATCATGTTAGGGATAAAGCTGATGCACATTAAAACAGCCACTGAATGATATTTAATCTGTTTGATATTTAAAATGTGACTGAAGTGCTTCATGTATGTTTTTTTCTCCCGCTGCATTGCTCCTAAATTAATATACATTTTAGCTTCCGGTCGTGATGAAGTATTAAATAAACAGACCAGTTCAAACTGACGCGTTCACTCGAGCCGCTTCTCTCTCTTTTGCAGCTGCAGCCGTGTTACTTTATGTTTCTAAAAACATGCTCGTATTCGCTGAACGTCCGCGTGAGGATTTCGAGCTCCGCTGGTGTGACGTAGGAGGACCTCTTTTTGTGTACCGTTGCCATGGTGACTCGTGGTATCGGGGCTCCATTAATGCTGGCTTTTTACAGTCAGCGTGCACGCACTTATCTCCGGCTGAACCTACTCAGAGTTGATTGAACTAACTCTGATCAGCTGTTCTGGAACCGAAAACTCAGAGTTTCTTATCTCAGAGTAGATCAACTCAGAGTTCAGGGTTAGACTCAGAGTTTGTTGAACCTGCTTTGTGAAACGGACCCCTGATGATGAGAGGGCAGAGGAAGAGAGAGCGGTCAAACACTTCCTGTTTACCGTATGAGTTTATGAAATATGTTCATGACAGATATTGATCGAGCTTCACTGATAAACACACTGAAGCCTGAAGATCTTTTGTTCTGATCAGATATGACAGGAAGCATTCTGCTTTAATATTTATGTTCATTAGTTTGATACGTCTGAGAGAACAAGTCTAAATCTGTCGTGTGTCATCTACAAGATGTTTCGTGTCAGGATGCTGTGTTCACATATTCTATCTATTCTATTTATAACCATTTAATCTGTCTGTCTGCCTGTCTGTCTGCCTGTCTGTCTGCCTGTCTGTCTGCCTGTCTGTCTCTGTCTCTGTCTCTGTCTGCAGGTTTGGGGAGAAAGGAGTCTCTCCCCTCTCAGCCGACACCTTTGGTCTTATCAGAACCAGAGACAGCTTTTAAACCTGTACTGGACCAGGATCAGGACCAGATTCAGGACCAGATTCAGGACCAGGACCAGGATCAGGACCAGAACCTGGACCAGGGTGAAGAAACAGAGACAGAAGCAGTGATTGGCTGTGAGGACACTGAGACCACTGGGAGCTGCCAGCAGGGGGAGACAGAGAGAGGGACAGAGAGCGAGAGTGATACAGACAGAAATACAACAGAGAGACAGACGGAGGGGGAGACAGCTGAGACAGAGGGAGGGAAGAGGGAGGAGGAGACGGAGGAAGGAGAAATAGAGAAAGAGGAAGGAGAAACAGTAGGGGAGGAGGGAGAGAAAGTGGGAGAGGAAGAGGAGATGGTGAATAAGGAAGGAGAGAGAGAGGAGGAGGAAGGAGAGAAAATGGGAGAGGAAGAGGAGATGGTGAATAAGGAAGGAGAGAGAGAGGAGGAGGAAGGAGAGAAAGAGGGGGGCGAAGGAGAGAAAGTGGAGGAGGAAGGAGAGAAAGAGGGGGTGGAAGAAGAGAAATTGGAGGAGGAAGGAGAGAAAGAGGGGGTGGAAGGAGAGAAAGTGGAGGAGGAAGGGGAGGGACTGAGGGAGAAAGGAGAAAAAGTGGGCGATGAAGAGGAGTTTGTTGAACGAGGGGAGGAAGAGAAGGAGGAGGTTAAGGATGGAGGAGCACAGGAGGCGACAGGAGAAGGGGAGGAGGACAAGGCAGGAGGTGGTGAAGGAAAGGAAGAAGGGGAGGAAGGGGAGGTGGCGTGACATCATCATCCTGCGTCTCTATGGACTTTGTCGCAACTTGCCACGCTCGAGTCTCGCCGCTCACCACAGAAGAAGAAAGGGGGCGGGGTCAAAGAGAGTGTTGACAGAATGGGATTGGCCGGGAGCTCGGAGAGTCTGTTTTCATTGGCCTTCATCTGGAGGGTGAGGAGTCACTGCAGGGCTGCCATTGGACTGCTGCTCTGGAGGTGGGCGGGATATGTTGGTTATTGAGGTGTACTGAAGCCAATCAGGTATCTTTGATGACATTTATTGTTTAAAGTTTTCCGACAGAAAAATGAAGCGTAGGTTTTGATGAAGGAGAAGAGGACATGTTGGTCCGTCTCTGATCACTGATATATACAAATACATCTTAAATAGAGTCACGCGAGTTAACGTAGAATATTCAGGAACCATTCAGATCAAATAAAGTGTAACCAAACTTCAGACAGCAGACTGTCCAAATACACTGGATCCTACATTTCCCACAATGCACAGGAGATTGACTGAAAACGAGGCAGCATGTACTTAATAAATACACGCCGGTTCTGTTACTGCTAGTGCTAACACGTCAGTCCCCTCTGCTGCTACTTCACACTAAAAGACTTTGAGTGGACAGACACAGGGTGGCTTTTACTGTGAAGGAGCCCCAGGAAGCTGGGTCAGAGGTCATCCTGTGACTGTATCAGTAACTAACAGACACGTTTAAAGTCAGACTTTATTTCAGTCTCTCTGCAGTTGTCATAAAGGGGCGGGTCCGTCATGTCATCATGGTGCCTTTCATTTTAGCAGTAGTTTCTGATTGGTCGAGAGAGTTTAAAGTCAATAAACAATAATGATTTTAGTTTTTATTCCAGATCAGTGTGAAACACGTGAGATTATAATGACTCTGATATAATGTGCAAAGACTGTATGTATGCTGTTTTATAGAGATATGAAGAAATCCAGTCCGTTTTATTATCGATGTTACATTTTAAATGAATCTGTACAAAGATAGATTTTATTGTTATTAAATTCATGTGTTTAGTTTAGAGACAGATCATGATGTTTTGTAGTTCACTTTAAGACTGTAGGCGGCGCTCACACTGGACAGTTTAGACCGTCGGTGGTCAACAGCAATTTTAGCTCTTCTGTTTGGGTAACACCAGTATAAGCTAGTCAGGCTAATAGCAAAATAACTTTTGAGATGTATCAAGGCTAGCTTTCACAACAGGCAAATACCAATGTAAGCTTCTCCTGCAGGCTAACAACTATGTTAGCTTCTCCTGCAGGCTAACAACAATGTTAGCTTCTCCTGCCGGCTGACAACAATGTAAGCTTCTCCTGCAGGCTAACAACAATGTTAGCTTCTCCTGCAGGCTAACAACAATGTTAGCTTCTCCTGCCGGCTGACAACAATGTAAGCTTCTCCTGCAGGCTAACAACAATGTTAGCTTCTCCTGCCGGCTGACAACAATGTTAGCTTCTCCTGCCGGCTGACAACAATGTAAGCTTCTCCTGCAGGCTAACAACAATGTTAGCTTCTCCTGCAGGCTAACAACAATGTTAGCTTCTCCTGCCGGCTGACAACAATGTTAGCTTCTCCTGCAGGCTAACAACAATGTTAGCTTCTCCTGCCGGCTAACAACAATGTTAGCTTCTCCTGCAGGCTAACAACAATGTTAGCTTCTCCTGCCGGCTGACAACAATGTTAGCTTCTCCGACAGACTAACAACAATGTTAGCTTCTCCTGCAGGCTAACAACAATGTTAGCTTCTCCTGCAGGCTAACAACAATGTTAGCTTCTCCTGCAGGCTGACAACAATATTAGCTTCTCCTGCAGGCTAACAATGTTAGCTTCTACGACAGACTAACAACAATGTTAGCTTCTCCGACAGGCTAACAACAATGTTAGCTTCTCCGACAGGCTAACAACAATGTTAGCTTCTCCGACAGACTGACAACAATGTTAGCTTCTCCGACAGACTGACAACAATGTTAGCTTCTCCTGCAGGCTAACAACTATGTTAGCTTCTCCTGCAGGCTAACAACTATGTTAGCTTCTCCGACAGACTGACAACAATGTTAGCTTCTCCGACAAGCTAATAGCGCAATTAGCTTCTCCATCAGGCTAATAAAAAAGGTAGCTTTTCTAGCAGGATAACAGCTATCTAAGCTTCTAAGTTTAGGTCATTTAGCAGATTTAGCAGACCAAACTTTTTTTGTGTTCAGATGGAAAAAATGTTTAAATGAGAATTAAAGAAGAAGCTAACATTCTGTGAGGTCTGAGTGTCGATGTTTCCAAACTGTCCTGTGTGAACTTTGAATCCTCAGTTTGTATCAGGTGATCACTGCCTGTTTTTATAAATGTACTGAATCTGTTCTGTCAGAAAAACTATGAATAAAACTGTTTCTTTGAACATGTCACGATTGAGCTTTACTCTGTGAAGGCAAACTGGACTGTAGTTTTTATATGGGTGAGCAGATTTACCCCACACTGTGTTTCATTCTTTCTAGTGCACTATGTCTCAGACTACACTACATAAAATCTGCTTCAAAACAAGAACTGTTTTTAATCCATAAAAAAACAAAAACCTTTAGAATAAAACTGTGACTTGTATGAGGTGTGTTGTTCAAATGGAGGCTAAGAGAAGAATCTGAAGCCTGCGTGGAGTGTAACTGTGGGACAGTGACAGATGACTGATATCCCGGCGTTGAGCGAGTCCACATAACAAATCCAGAGTTTGTTAGTTCGATGTCCGGACATGAAGAGTTTCCAGCCGACTACCTCCCTTCAATCCTCCAAGCCACGTCAGCATCACTTTGACAAGCTCGTCATGTTTAATGATCTATTTGATTTTTAACTGCATGAAGGATCTTAGTCATCTGACGTCTGGAAAACAAGCTAAGCTAATGCTAGCGGCAGCTGCAGTGTCTGAGAGAAACAGTCTTCACCTGCTAGTCATTGGGTCAATACAAGTTTAATAGTATCAGAGTGATCTGAAAGAAGTTCTTATCATAAAACATTAGCATATGTTTAAGTTAAAGTGCTTACAAATAATCACAAACCAACACTGATGTTTAGTTCATGATAACAGGAAAAAACAGTTTTTCTAGTATTTAAAATCATGATGACAGAGTAGAAAAGTATTTACACACGAACAACAGTAAGACTTTCAGGTTTCAGAGAAACTCTCAGCTGCTCGGAGACGCCTCCTCCTCTCCTGCTCCTCTTCAGTGGAGTCCCCCAGGGCTCTCGTCTGGGTCCACCCTTGTTTGCTATTTACATGCTACATATATTATACCTCTCGGGTAACTCGTGTGGACTTGATCGATTTTCTTTCTACATAGACGGTTTCATAATATGTTTCTGGACTTGTCGCCAAAGGGGGCGGGGCCCCCCAGTCCACTGTTGGTAGACTGTGTCCTCTTTTGAATCTGGTGTTTTTTCTCTAATTGATTTGCTCGTTTGCTTTAATTATTTTGATAATTTTGTCTTCATTTCTATTTTATATTCTGGATTTAGATTCCTTTTATCATCACTTCTTTCTTAAAGGGCTTTGTAACTGTTCTTAAAGGTGCTGTAGATAAATGTGTTCTTCTTGCACGAGTCTGTAAACCCTCTCTCGTCGTCTTCCTGCTGACAGGACAAACGTTGTTCACTTTGGCACACAGTCCTGCTGTTATGAAACCTGTCAGGCAGCAGATGAGCGTCTCAGTGTTGGGTATTAGTCGTCTTCATGCGTACGGTTTCTGTCAGCCTTTCTCTGCACGTCTTTAAATCTGGATCGCAGATATCAAACTGGAAACCATCTCTGTTTACAGCACAGACGGAGGTCTGGGACATGTTTAGCCTAGCTTAGCATAGAGACAGGAAGCAAGGGTAAACTGTTAGCCTGTCATAGCTCCATTAAAATGTTCTTTCTTAAACTGAACTTTGGTGCTGGATGTTTCATTTCTGGGAGAACAGAGCTGCCAGTATGATCCCAGCTGCTCCCAGTACAGCCAGTCCCACCAGTGTCCTCAGGGACCAGATGCTCACTGCAGGTGTGGACTCTCCGTACAACTCCACAAAGGCATCCTGGGAAATGAGAGAGAGAGAGACATAGAGAGAGAAGTAAGAAGTACATTCCTGATCTATATCCTGAATAACAGACACACAGCGGTCAGGAGAGCTCTGAATACACACACTGTTACTGTCAACACAGATCACAGCGCGTGTGTGTGTTTACTGTGTGTGAGATCAGTCGAGTGTTAACGAGGAGACGTGTGTGTGTGTGTGTGTGTGTGTGTGTGTGTTAATGTGGAACAGTTATATGAAGATTAGGGGAGAACCCGTCTCACACACACTCGTCTGTCTGAGCTGCAGCTGCTCTCGGCTTCACAGAGATTCATCGTTACTTTAAGCTCGCTGTTTATCTGCTTCCTGTTCTGGTTATCGCTCAGCCTCGTTTTTCAGAATAAAAGCTCAGATAATTCCACTGTTCACTTCCTGTTCAGCAGCAGACAGAGTGAACAGAGAGGAGACTTTAGCAGCTAGAGAGACAGATGTTTAATCCAGGAGGAGACCAAACACAGAGCTCACAGAGGAACCTCCACAGAAACGATCATGTTGCTCTGTAATGTGGGAACATACTTTAGCAGAGACAGAAGTTCAACCCAGGAGGAGGTGGCGACCAAGCTCAACCTCTGACTCTAAAGGTGATGACATGTCAGGGTTGTGTTAGCTATGTATTTCTGCTGAATACAAGCTGTGAACTCAACATTGCTCCTCCATCAGTGAGGCAGGCGGCCTGAGAGGCAAACCCAGGGCATACAGCCTGCTGGCGTCACTGCTGGTCATACAGCTCGTCCATCCTGTCAGAGCTTCTTCTGTTGTCCGGACAGTCAGAGGCCGATGTTCAGAGAGACTTCAGCGTTCAGCTCGTGTCTCTACACGAACATCTTTGTGGCAGTTGAAGCTTGTTTGTCCTCGTCGGCCACCGTAGAAAATCTGTGAGGAGCAGATTAGATCATCGAGTCTCGACCTTCACTGTGTGTGTGTGTGTGTGTGTGTGTGTGTGTGCGTGTGTGTGTGTTTCTGTGTAAATAAAAATAAATCTGCCAAACGATTTTATACACAAAAGAGACCACACTGGCGCACACACACACACACACACACACACACACACACACACACACACACACACACACACACACAGAGAAGCAGATCGATGGTTCACCTTCAGCCTGAGTCACACTTCTCTGAAATAATGAGTCACAAGAAGGCTGTGTGTGTGTGTGTGTGTGTGTGTGTGTGTGTGTGAGTGTGTGTGTGTGTGTGTTGCTGAGTACACTGACCAGAAATGAACACACTGCTGTGTTTCACCGGCACGGCACCAAACACACGTTCCAGG
>NW_027211691.1:26490000-26495000 GCF_022749685.1 Semicossyphus pulcher
TTCCTGCTGCAGTGATGATGTGACAGATAAGTGTCATTGTCTGTTTCACACTGTGTTAATAAAGTTTCATCAGAGAATAAGAGCGGCTGTGTACTTGTTGTTGTTGTGTGTCTGCTGCCACCTGCTGGTTGTTCTGACCCATCACAACAACACTGCCTCTCACATGTCATCACACTGTGACACACAGTCACACAGGAAGTACTCCGAGTATGTGCACTGAATACTACCTCTGTGCAGTGTGTTGTGTAGAGTACTCTGCAGGTGTGCTGTAGTCAGGTAACTGTACTGTGATGATATGTAAACGTATACTCCACGTGTGTGTGTGTGTGTGTGTGTGTGTGTGTGTATGTGTGTGGGGGTGGGGGGTGGTAGTGGTAACACTGCTTGTAACATAGCACGCTGTTAGAAGTACTGTAGTATTCTAAACATTAAGAGCAGCAGCAGAAGTACGGTTATAATAAGAGGTAGTAACAGTTAAAGTTTCTCTCCGTCTCCTCCCTCTTGAATATAAAACCCTCATTCACGTCCTCGTTCATTCAGCCCGTCTCACGCGTGTTTGAGCGGTTACAAATTAAAAGAAGAAACGTTGCGTCTCTGTGCTGCTCTGACCGCTTTGCAAAAGTCTTTTATAATTATGATAAAAAAATCAAAAGACAAATCTGTGTCAAAGTCATCATGTGTAGATTTTCCACCACCACTGCCGAGAGCGCTCAGATAAGACAAGTGATCATTTATTTGGTTCCGACCAATACGAAAGCAGCCGTTAGTTATTGGAAATATATATTTTTAAAACGAACACAATTCAGTTTAATCAAACAGGATTCAGGTGAGAGGACGTACTGTATGTGAAGTCAGCATCATGTTAGGGATAAAGCTGATGCACATTACTGAATGATATTTAATCTGTTTCATATTTAAAATATGATGAAGTGAGGTTCAGCCATGAGCCAGTTCTGCCTGAGCCGCACCTTTCAATGATGTTCTGGTATTTTATTTTTAACTGCTTCCATGTATGTTTTTCTCTCCCGCTGCATTGCTCCTAAATTAATATACATTTTAGCTTCCGGTCGTGATGAAGTATTAAATAAACAGACCAGTTCAAACTGACGCGTTCACTCGAGCCGCTTCTCTCTCTTTTGCAGCTGCAGCCGTGTTACTTTATGTTTCTAAAAACATGCTCGTATTCGCTGAACGTCCGCGTGAGGATTTCGAGCTCCGCTGGTGTGACGTAGGAGGACCTCTTTTTGTGTACCGTTGCCATGGTGACTCGTGGTATCGGGCTCCATTAATGCTGGCTTTTTACAGTCAGCGTGCACGCACTTAACTCCGGCTGAACCTGCTCAGAGTTGATTGAACTAACTCTGATCAGCTGTTCTGGAACCGAAAAGCGACTTTCAGCTCAGAGTAAGTCAAACCTCCGTCCGGGGTTAGACTGAGGGTCTGTTGAACCTCCTTTCTGAAACGGACCCCAGGACAAAATCAGCAAAGACAGAAGAGGTACAGCTTTGTCCACAGGGGGCGCCAAAATCAACACACACTGAAAGTTCCTCACAGAAGCTTTAATAAAGGTAGTGTCTGCTGTAGTGATACTCACAGTGCTCCCTTTGTTGTATCTGGAAGAGGAGTCGTTCCTGGAGCACAAGTGTTTTATCATTATTAGTGTTAGCAGTTGTTTGTTTAGTCCAACTACAAGTTTAAGTAGAAGTTCTGTTTTAAACAACTCAACAACAACAACAACAACAACAACAACAACAACAACAAGGGTCAAATATCAATTAAATTTAATTTAATTAATTAAGTTAATTAAATGAAATATGAATCAAACATAAAAGCCTGTTTATAAGAGGTGGTTTAAACATCACATGCAGCTCATACAAGGCTGAACATAACACCGTGGCACACTGTGCATGGGCCTGCCGAATTACTACCATACATTAATATGATGATTATAATGATAAATATTATTATTATCATTATTATTAATATCATTATTATTATGAGGCTTTTGTTGCACGTGGTCACCACAAGGTGTCAGAGTTGAGTTGAGTTTTTTTCAGAGCAGAGGTATTTACGGTGCAGCTGTCGTCACGTGAACGCAGCATAAAAACAAACACACGCGCGCGCGCTTCTCTCCAGTTACCGGGGCCGTGTCAGATGTGTTTCTATTTTCTCCATTTTTCCCTCCGACCCGGAACTACTGAGAGAGAGAGAGAGAGAGAGAGAGAGAGAGAGGACTCTCTCTCTCCATCACACACATCAAACTCCGCCTCGCGCTCTCCGCTCTGCACCGATCCGGTCACAACAACCGACCAGCGGAGCAGAACCACAACATGTCCCTGCAGCTCCCGCCGTGCGTGATAGACTGCGGGACGGGGTGAGGCACGCATGCAAGCACACGCACACACACACACACATACACACACACACTGTATAGACTGTGACGTCATGTGTAGCGACATGTTTTGTGCTTGTGAACTTCATCATGTATGAATATGAAGAATGCAGTGTGTGCGTGTGTGTGTGTGTGTGCGTGTACGTGTGTTTCGGTTGCTATTAAAGGGACAGTTCACACAAAGCGAACGCATGCAGAGCACACACATGTTATTAATAACAGAATAATGTTAATAAGTGTGAACATGAACAGATGTATTGATTCAGAGCGTCTGAAGTGATGACAGAGAACAGGAGCATCATAATGATGATAAGAGATCATGCTGAGAACAGTTCAGTGTGACTTTATGGATCACGGCGTGGACTGCTCACCTCGGTGTTTTAACCTCCGCCTGTTTGAACTCTTGAATGTGCTACAAACATGTCACACGACAGCACGCGGCTGCAGCTGTAACATGTTTAAGGGTTTGTTCTGACGTCATCTGTCGACATGTTTGAACGGTTCCTCAGTGATCAGGACGTGCTCCTCCCTGTATGGGGGTTACCCCATTCATACATTTACTGTTAGGTGCTGACCTCTGGTGGCCAAAGAAATGATGACGCATGGAAAACGCATAAAAAACAGTATTTCCCCTGGAGGGTGATTTGACAGGAAGTAGAATCTGTTTCGTAGCGTAGCCTCACGTTAATGTAGCCTCCTTGTTTCAAAAGTGAAGCTAATTCAGAAGCATCTTAAATCTGCATTCTCTCTAATGTCCAGCAGGGGGCGACTCCACTGTTTGTAAAAGAAGTCTGATCCTATAGAAGTCTATGAGAACATGCTCCTCCTCCTCTCCTGATGTATTCCCTCAGTAAACATGTTCCTAATGACTTTATGGTCTCAGTCTCTAGTTTCAAGTCTTCTTCAACACAGCATGATGTTCATTTAGTCACTGATGCTCCCATTGAGAGTCACACAGACCAGGAGGACCTGCTGGAGAGTTTATATCCTGTTAGTAACTGAACTGTTGTGCTGTCTGCTTCAGTGTCCCTGCTCAGAGACAGCTATCTGCATGTGTAAAAGTGTCCTGCTGTCATCAGTGTGTGCTGCGTTTGATGGACGCTGATCTGTGATCAGTCTGCGGTCTATTCTGCTCTGACTGTCTGAATGTAGGACAGCTGCAGGAAGTGGAGCAGCCACTCCCAGGGTTCAGTTATCAGCACAGAGAGGACGAGAGCCAGAGGACAGTGTGGACACAGAGCGCGGACACAGCCGGAGGGACAGAGTGAGACATTCAGGATCTCATTCTTCCGAGCTTCTGAATTTAGTATTCAACATGTTGTTTTTTGGGGGCCTGAGGTGACCGTATTTAGACGAGGGGATGCAAATAGAAAGGAGGGAGGGGTTAGCTAATCCATTAGCTTCCAATGAGCTAGCTAACCATGTTTCCTACAGAATGAGACTCTATTTGTTGTGGAAGCAGACCAGAGTTCATGTAACAGACTGAAGGAGCTCAGAGAGACTGTTGAACGAAGAGGTTACGTTCAGTGACTGAGTTAGCTGAGGGGACACCTAGCAGACAGCTAGCAGCTCCCAGCTGTCACTCAAAGAGGCCACGCCCCTAATGCTGCATCACTTTAAGCCTTAATATAATGTAAACAGGTGAGCTGTATAAAGATTCTCCCCGTACAGTTGTCATGAAGAGAGAAATGAGCTATAGAGACCCAAACTGTTTTTTGTACCAGGCTGTAAACATGTTTATTTCTGCTGTAAAGTTTAACATGGGGCTCTATGGGGACTGACTCACTGCTGGAGGCAGCCTCAAGTGGACACCAGAGGAACTGCAGGGTCTGGGCTGAGAGGTCGTCTGTCTCACAGACTGTTTCCTTCTCTGCTGCAGGTACACAAAGATCGGCTATGCTGGGAACACAGAGCCACAGTTCATCATGCCCTCCTGTAAGCTCCTCGCTGTCTCACCCTCGCTGTCTCACCTCACTGCCACACCCTCACTGTCTCACCTCACTGTCTCACCTCACTGCCTCACCCTCATGGTCTCACCCTCGCTGTCTCACCCTCGCTGCCTCACCCTCGCTGTCTCACCCTCGCTGCCTCACCCTTGCTGTCTCACCCTCGCTGCCTCACCCTCACTGTCTCACCTCACTGTCTCACCCTCGCTGTCTCACCCTCGCTGCCTCACCAGTTTGTTTTCATCCCGGAGTGTATTTATTCACCTGAATATGACACCCCTGCCTCTGTGACCTTTGACCTCACCCTGACGTGTGTGAACCTGTGGGTCAGGTATCGCCATCAAGGAGTCAGCCAGCGTGGGAGAGCAGGCTCAGAGGAGGCTCGTACGAGGAGTCGACGACCTGGACTTCTACATCGGAGACGAAGCCGTCGACAAACCCAACTATGCAACCAAGGTAGGAGGAGGGGGAGGTGAAGGAGAAGAGGAGGGGGGAGGAAAGGAGGAGGAAGAGGAGGAGAGATAGAGGAGGAGAAGGAGGGTAAGGGAGAAAGGATAGGTAGAGCGGAGGAGAAGAGGAGGGAGATAACGAGGAGAAGGGATAGGGGGAGAGATTGGAAGACAGGAGAAGGAGAAAAGAGGGGGAAGAAGGAGGAGAAAGTG
>NW_027211691.1:26500000-26530000 GCF_022749685.1 Semicossyphus pulcher
AATGCTGATCTGTTGTTTTGAGTTCTGCTGTGATCTCTGTCCTCTTCCCATCTTCTGTTTCTCCACCCCGTCACTCTACACACTCTCCTAGTTTCTGCTTCACTCACAGCTCAGTCACATCGTCAGCGTACACAGAGACGTTCAACCTGCTCTTCCTTTTAAATAAGAACAGTCTGTTTGTTTTTCATATATTATCCTCCAGAAGTGACTGATGTGACCCTGAATCACAAGCTGTGTGCGTGTGTGTGTGTGCGTGTGTGTGTGTGTGTGTGTGTGTGTTTGTGCGTGTGTGCGCTCAGAGCGTCTATATTTGTAAAGAGTTTAACAGAAGAGAATTATCAGATCACATATATTATTAACTATAGACACAAATATATATAAATATTGTGTATGTTGTGGTTGCTGAGGCTGCTCTGAGGCGTGAATCTGATCCAGGAGCAGGTCTCAACCATGAGGTGCGAGTACAAAGTGTGTGTGTTGATCTGAGGCAGTGCTGTGTGAGGACCGAGTGTCACACAGACAGAAGTGCAGTCAGACTCCAGACTCTGGTCTGCATGAACACGTCAATGATTGATGAAGAGGTGTGAGCTGTTGAATCAGGATGATAAGTTTCTGTCTGTGGATGAAAAGAAGACTTTGTGTCTCAACAGTCAACGTGATTATTAAGACGAGCACACGGCTGCAGTGGACTCACTGAATGTCACTGATTTAATAATAAACACTCACCTTCCACACTGACTCTGTGTGTGTCTGACTTGTTCTCCTCCGCTCGTCTCCTCACTTTCTCCATGAGCTAGCTTAAAAAGTAGTTAAAGTCAGAATCAAGATTTCTGTAGCGGCAATCGATCCACAAAAAAAAGCCGCTTGAGGGAACTTGAAGCCTTTCCAACTCATGCTGGTGTGTAAAAAATGAGGTCCTCCATCGTATGCGTTTAACACTTTATTAGATCAAAACATTAATAACACCTACAAAAAGACGGTGTAAAACGACTGTACCAAAAACTTACTCGACACACAAACAGACACGGTTGAAAAACTGTGTGGCTTCCACTGATTCTCATGTCCCTAATCACTGATCACCTGTGTCTCCCCTATCTAGCCTCCATGTGACTAATCACCACCTATGCCCACAGCGGTGCAGGTAACCAATAGCAACCAAAGTGCCTATCATGAACACACACCCACATTCACGCACACAAACATACACAAGTCTGAATTGGCTGCAACACACCGGCCCCTAATTGTTACTGTATAATAACATAACAATTTCCTCCATAGAACATTTGAAGCCAATTACAATAGTTTCTTCTTTTTTCAGTGATGTTCATGTGTCCATAGAGTCAATTTGATCCCAAGCTCAGAGTCTTTACAAGAGTCTTTAATCCGCTTCCAACAGCAGACAGATCTTCGTAATCGGTCGCTCCAATATATTGTACTTGGTCTGAACTTTGACAGACCGCACCAGTCCATGTGTGTCAGGAAAGGTCTGCAGTACCTTCCCTAACAGCCAGGATCCGCGAGGAGCAGTGGAGTCCGCCACCAGAACAATATCTCCTGCAACAAAGCTTCTCTTGTCCTTTATCCACCGTTGTCGTTCCTGTAACAGAGGTAGTAGTCCCAAATCCATCTGTGCCAGAAGATAGAATTTTCCAGCTTTAATTGCAGCTCTGCTTTCAACATCCTGTCGACCCTCACTGCAAGCACAGCGGCTGTTAGTTCCATCCTTGGAATTGTCATTTTCTTTACTGGAGCAACTCGTGCCTTTCCCAGGAGGAAGGCAAGGTGAACCTGGTTCCTTTCATTCTGCAGCCGCAGGTAGGAGACTGTGCCGTACCCATCCTCGCTAGCATCGGAGAAATGATGTAATTGGGCACTCATGAGCTGTCCGTTGTCTTTAGGCCTGACACATCTTGGCACACTTAATGTACTGAGCCTTTTTATATCTTCTAGCCAACCGACCCACTGCTGCTGGTAGCTTTGAGGGATGTGCTCATCCCAACTGTAGTTCAGCCTACAAAGATTTTGCAGCATCAACTTGACAGGTAAGATAAAGGGTGCTAAAAATCCAATAGGGTCGTACACTGAGCTTATGACAGACAAAATACCCCGTCTTGTAAATGGTCTTTCTTGTAATGCCATTTTGAACCTGAAGGTGTCAGTTTCTGCGCACCACTGCAATCCCAGTGTTCTCTCCACAGGGAGATTGTCTCTGTCCAAATCCAATTCCTTTACTTCCTTGGCTCGTTTTTCCACTTCAATGGATTCCAGCACTGATCTGTTGTTGCTGATCCATTTTACCAGCTGAAAGCCTCCTAACTGGCACAAAGCTGTCAGGTCTCTCACCAAAGCTGTGGCTTCAGCTTCTGACGGCAAGGACTTCAAGCAGTCGTCCACATAAAAATTGTGCTTGATGGTATCAATGACATGTGCTGGAAATGCTGCCTTGTTGTCCTCAGCAGTCTTTCTTAAAGCAAAGCTAGCACAGCTGGGTGATGATGTTGCGCCAAACAGGTGAACTGTCATTCTGTACTCAGTGAGATGTTGTGCCAGTTCCCCATTTGGCCACCAGAGGAAGCGGAGAAAGTCTACATCCTGTTTTGCAACGTTAACTTGGTGATACATTGCCTGTATATCCGCCATCACTGCAATGGGTTCTTGACGGAATCTTGTGAGGACTCCAAACAGAGAATTTGTCAAGTCCGGTCCTTGCAGTAACTGACTGTTGAGTGAGGTGTCTTTGAAGCTTGACCCACAATCAAACATCACTCTCAAAGTTTTCTTTTTTGGATGGTGCACGCCATGATGCAGGATGTACCAGACTTTACCTGCGTTTCTTTCCAGCTGGTGTTCTGGCACCCTCTCTGCATAGCCTTTGTTTATAACATCGTTGAGAAACTGAGTGTACTCCGCCTTGAATGTAGAATTTTTCTCCAATTTCCTTTTCAGCATGAGGGCCCTTTGCTCAACGACGTGGCGATTATTGGGCATGACAACGTCCTCATTTCTGAAAGGTAATCTCAAGCAGTAATGTCCATTATTAAATTCAGCCGAGCTGTTCATAATGTTCATGAATTTAAGATCTTCTCTGGACATTTCTGGCTTTTCATCTGTCGTTTTTTCATTGAAATCATGGTTATACTGCGTCACCAGCAGTTCCTCTATGTGAGCGATGGATATCCGGTTGGCTGTAATGGTGTGACAGCTGCTCTCAGTCTCACTGCCTCCTCTCAGTAGCCCGTTAATAACCCAGCCCAATAGGGTTCGGATGGCATACGGTCCTTCACCATTACTGTTAACCACCTCCCATGGTTCCATTACTTTTGGAACATTGGTTCCAATTAACAACTCCACATCGGCATCAATGACGGGAATTTCAACAGAGTTTAGGTGAGACCAGGCACTTAACTCTTCCTGCCGTGGGATGTTATCACGGGTCACAGGCATCTGGCACTGTGTGTACACGTCAGGCAACTCAAAGTAAGCGTTACTATTGAGTGCAGCTACCTCCAGTCCTTAGATTATGTGACTGTCAACAAACCTTTCTTGGTTCATCGTTGTCAGGAGAAATTTGGCACTTCTTCCTCTGACCTTTAGCTCCCTCATGAGTCGCTCAGAACAGAAAGTGGCTGTGCTGCCAGGATCTAAGAACGCGTAGGTGGTTACTATCTTGCTGCCTTTGTTAACCTTGACCTGTACAGGTACAATTGCCAAGAGGCAATCCTGTGCTCCGGCCCCTATATGGCCACATGTCTTGGGAGAAACTACACGACTGTCCTCTGGTGTTTCCTGCTGTGTGTCCTCTGATTTAATCTCTTTTCTTGGAGGAATGTGGAGGATGGTAGGATGCTTCAGGTTACACAATTTGCAAGTCAGACGCCTATGACAGTCTTTGTTCATGTGTCCAACAGATAAACACCCAAAACAAGCACCTTTCTCTTTTAAGAAGTCCATTTTCTCTCGGTGTAACTTCTTCTCCATCTTGGGACACGACTCCAATTTGTGACCCTCTTCACACAGCAGACAAAACACCTTTATGAGTTTATCAGGCAAGCTTTTCTCCTTTTGCATTTGGGTCACAGTTTTAGAATTGACAGCTGCCACAGAAGTTGCGAAACTGCTTCCTCTTCTCTTGATGCGAGCCTGAAAAACTTTGTTTCCATTTTTATTATTTGGTGATGAGATGGCTGTATCCTGAATGTTTCCAAAGACTGGATTAGAAACAATAGATACTTGTCTCTCAATAAATTTGACAATATCACTGTAGCCTGCTTGACGGTGGTGCTTCTCCTGCATTTCATAAGCAGTGTTCCTCCATTTTTCCCTTAGTTTATAAGGTAGCTTCAGGATAATGGCACGCATGTTAGATGGCATGTTCATCTCTGACATGTAACTGACATCCTCCATAGCATTACAGCAGACACGGAGAAACAATGCAAAAGCTTGCAAATCCTTGATGTCCTCTGACTTTACTGGTGGCCATCCAAGAGCTTTCTCCATGTATGCACTGGCTATTTTTTGCTCATTTCCAAAGCGTTCTTGTAAGAGTTCTCTTGCTCTTTGATATCCCCTGTCAGGTGGCATGTGTTGACAGCTCTTAACCAGTTCTCTTGGTTGTCCTTTTGTATATTGCTCCAAGAAATATAGGCGGTCTATGCTGCTAGCTGCCTTTCCTTCCGCTCCGTGCTGACATGCTCTGATGAATGTACTGTATTCGAGTGGGTCTCCATCAAAGGTTGGTATATCTCTTGGTGGCAGTGACAATGAGGACTGCTGCTGCACCAGAAGAGCTGTAATGTCATTTTGCCGTTGCATTATGGCAAGAAATTTGCCTCGATCCGTGCTGGTTTACATTAGGTCATTGCACTGAATGGATTCCTGCTTAAAACAGGTGGTGGGTTCTTGGGTGTGATGAACATGATATGTTTCCTGAAGTCCTTGAGACATGCTGGGTTTTGGATTCAGAGCATGAACCCCTGTTCCATCCTGTACAAAGCTTTCCTTGGGCCGTGCACCCATTGACATGGCAGATTTGCTGCCTCCTAGTGGTAGATGATGGAACTGGGAGCTTGAATGTTTCGGCTTTGCCTCCATTGGCATTGCAGCCTTGTTGCCTCCTAGTGGTGAATGATGGAACTGGGGGTTTGAACTTTGTGGAACAAACTCTACAGCAGAGGGTCTGAGAGATGATTTGCGTTTTGACCTTTCCAGATATGAATTCATTCCATTAGAATGGGCTCCGGAGCTCTGAACATCAGATTCTCCGGACTTCAGCACATTAACTCTTGCAGTGTGAGCAGCAATTTGGCTTTGTAATGCAAGAAGCTCCTTTTTCTGCCTGATTTGCTCCTCCTGAGCTTCCAATTCATGTTTTTCTTTTAAGGCAGCTGCCATAGCAAGGAGAGCAGCCCTTTCAGCCTCTGCTTTTAGACGGGCAGAGGCGGCTGAGGACCTTGAAGACCTGTTGCTGGAGCGGCCAGCAGATGAACATGTTTTACGACCAACATTAGAAATGCTGTCACCAGGAGCAATATCGTCAGTGACCACGGTTGGAGCATCTTTGTCATTAAACACAGAAGCAGCAGCAGCATCACCCAGCACATTTGAATTTGCAGCGACATCATCATTAAACATATTTGCATCACCATAGTCATCTTGTTCATTTTTATCAAGCAACCACTCTTCCATTTTTCGTAATATTTCTTTATTATTTCGCATTCGAGTTTCAACCCACTCATCTTGTTTTAACATTTCATCCTCAGGTATTAACGATCTCAATGATTGATGCAACTCATTGCTTTCCACACACAGCTTTAAGAAGACTTCACGCATCGATTGCACAACAGACGCATTTTCCTTTGAAGTCATGAGTTGTCCAACTTCCTTTGTTAATTTATGCAGTTTCTTTATTCTGAGATTCCTTTCCTTTTGTTGTGATATTATTTTTGCTTCCATGGCTTTAAAGGTGAGTTTGACCGGTCTTTTATCACGTTGATTGACAGCTGCAGCAACGTCACTCATTTTGACTGATTTACGAGCCGAAGGCTTTATTTGAACTGCAGCAGGATTTACCTGTATCCTTTTGTGAGAAGGCCAATCTCTTCCACAGTGCTTAACAATTCTCAATCAGTCCTACCGTGATTCTTCGGCGTTGCTTTTCCAAGGCTGTCGCTGTGTCTGCATTCAATTGAGTGGAATCAGCTGTTGCATGGAGTCCGGTGGAGCGCAGCAAGAAGCTAAGTTTTTTAACAAACTGTAGCGGCAATCGATCCACAAAAAAAAGCCGCTTGAGGGAACTTGAAGCCTTTCCAACTCATGCTGGTGTGTAAAAAATGAGGTCCTCCATCGTATGCGTTAAACACTTTATTAGATCAAAACATTAATAACACCTACAAAAAGACGGTGTAAAACGACTGTACCAAAAACTCATTTACTCGACACACAAACAGACACGGTTGAAAAACTGTGTGGCTTCCACTGATTCTCATGTCCCTAATCACTGATCACCTGTGTCTCCCCTATCTAGCCTCCATGTGACTAATCACCACCTATGCCCACAGCGGTGCAGGTAACCAATAGCAACCAAAGTGCCTATCATGAACACACACCCACATTCACGCACACAAACATACACAAGTCTGAATTGGCTGCAACAATTTCAGTTTTGTTCTCTTTGGCGACACCTATGGTGACAAACAGTAATCACAGGAGCACACGTCCCAGATATCCACACAGTGCTGCATGTGTGACGTCCACGGTCGGCTCCGGTTGTAACTCTGGATTTTCCTGGCTGACGGTCGCTTTCCTTTTCAGACTGTTTGCTTCATCTGAGCGTCGAGTTTGTTTCTTCTTCTTTGGATTTTCACTTCTTGTTGAAGTTGTATCTGTAGTCATCCATCTTTTCTTTGTTTGTTCAGCCATAGTAGATTACTGTTTACTCGCAACACTTGCAGAGAGCGGAAAAGCAGCCGCTTAGCTCCGCCTACCCTCTCTGGCAGACCAACCACTGCTGGCTGATGGAAAACGCGTCACTAACTGGGCTAATCTTTGCCTGAATCCCAGGATTAAACCTGGCGAGCTCAGCTGGACTCTGACACGATCAACACATCAGGAACAGGTTGAATCAGGTGAGCAGTGGGCTCATTTTCTCATGGACTTCTATATAATCAGACTTCTTTAACAACCAGAGAAGTCGCCCCCTGCTGGACATTAGAGATAATGCAGGTAAAGGGACATTACAAGAAGAGAAGCTGTGAAACATTAAATCCTGAGTCACACTTAAAAAGGAGAATAAAGGATGTTGGATTTTCAAAATAAAGTCTGATCTTTGCACAAAGGCAATCAGCTCATTGAAGATCATTAACTGGTGATAATAACTGAAGTTATTATTGATATGATTTATTATTTATATTATATATTATATATTCACCAGATATTTCTATTGCGTACATGATTTGTTCAAGATGGCTGCTGTAACACAGGCAGGACCCTGAGTCCTCCGTGTGTGTGAGTAACCTCCCTGATGTAGCCCTCGACTAGAGGAAGAGCCCGTCCCTACGACTCACTGATCATTCTGCAACTGAGACAAAGCAATCCTCGTTAACATCAGCAGTCTTATTACAGGCTCTGCTCTTCATAGATATATCATAATGGGAGACTGTGTCATGTCACAACACTTGGTCTTTGCTGAGAAGACTTTAAAGTGAACCTCTGGTTTGCATGAGAGCAGAGGCACGGTGAGCCTGCACAGAGACAGGAGGGAAACTACTGTTGATAATACACAGAGGCTGAAAATAACACAGCAACATCTCACACAGCAGACAGCTGCTCTCACCTTTAGAGAGTCACCGACCTGCAGAGTCGGTATCTTTCACATGTCACAAAGTGATGGACGGTGTGTTGGCGCTAATGTTCCGTCTCTGAGATCTGACTCTAACAGACGTCAGATCAAATAAACCAAAGGACAGCAGGGAGGCTAGTCAGTCTTGGCAGGGAGATAAGACATGTAGGGCGTTATGACCAGGCAGAAGGAGAAAGAGGAGGAGAAGCAGAAGAAGAAGAAGAGGGAAGAAGAAGAAGAAGAAGAAGAAGAAGAAGAAGAAAAGATGGCGTCCTGCCTCCTCCGGCCCGCTGGGGGCAGCAGAGCAGCAGCTGCTTCACTTTGTTGTGATGATGAAGAATCAGTGAGACTCCTCTGAGCTGCTGGAACACAAACTTACCAAACTTTCAGTGCTCACAGACTCACCTTTCACTCTTTCAACAGCCGACATGACGTCAGAACAGACGGCTACACCTGACGTTTGTTTTTGGACCTGAGGAGCGGGAACGATGCTGACGGTAAGTCTAACTTCACCGACGGTCTGTTGTTCCCGTTATAATAAGCTGCTGAATGTTACCGTGTTAGTGAGCTAATGAAGCTAATGAAGCTAGCTAACTTAACGCTTGATTAAAGCAACAGTTGCCTTTACTCACACACACAGTGAGATTACATTATACATGTTCACACACACACACATGAACGCTCAGGTAAGCTAGCACCGGTGCTTCAATACTCAGATACTCCTCATTCACTCGGCAGTGTGGAAATACTCTGTACTGCAAACAAACTGTGAGCAGACAGGAAGCACCTGAGTCATGACTTTACTAATGTTTATATTGTGTTTAATATTTACACTTTAAATGTAACACAAGAAAACCTGAGTTACAGAAACAAATGATTCAAGAACATTTGATAAAGTCTGTTCACCGATACACAGCCATGACCGAACACAAGTACTTTACTGAACAAGTCAGTCCGAGGTTTCATGATGGATAGATGAATAATGTTCAGCGGGTTCATACTGAGAGGCTAAAGCAGAGCTCAGGCTCATGTCTTTAGACCTGGAGAGTCCAGAAGAACCAAGTTGATCAGATCACTGATGCCTGGTTATCACCGTAACCAATCAACTCAAAGGAACGAACGACTTGCATCACAGTGAGACTCACACCTTCACTAAAGTGTGAAAAAAGTGATGTCAGCCTTTTTCTGCATTTTTTTTTTGACAAGCTACAAAACGCAACAGCGTCTGCAGACAGCGGTTAGACAGTATGGAGGGCTCTCGCTCAGGAAGTGAAGTGTACTTCATGAGCTCTGTTAGAGATGCAGTACTTTCCGGGTAAAACCCCTTCAACAGTTTATTTCCTCAGTCTGAGATCTCTGCTTTTTGTTTAACTTCAAACCTGTCAGTTTGACCCGGAGACCAGGCTGAGACCCTCACTGAAGTGAGAGGAAACCTTTTTCACAAGCTCGAGTTAGCGGATTCAAAGTCATCAGCATGTTACTGAAGTCATCAAAGATTGTAACCATGATGGATGTCTACTTGGAACCATTTAGGAGAGCAAATAAGGAGAGAGGAAAGAAGGAGGAGAGGAGACAACAGCCTCCTAACTGATTTAATTTAGCAGATCGATCAACCTGAAGGAAAGATTACACGGCTTTCTGTTACACCTGTTCAATAAGAGCAGACCTCCTTCTGCTGTTTGGATGATTCATTACAGTGTCCTGCTCCATGTCACATCCGCCCTGCAGGTGGCTCAGGTGATGCAGAAGAACATAAGGAGGATGGGGGAGGAGGGGAGGAGGGAGGTGGGCTGTCAGTGGGAGTGTCCAGAGGAGGAGGAGAGGAAGGAGGTGGGCTGTCAGAGCGACTCAGCAGAGAGGAGAGACGCTGCTGTCCAGGTGGACCTGCTGACTCAGCAGCTCAGCTGGAGACACACAGGTGAGACTCACCTGCAACACACACACATCTGAGGACGGGAGGCCTCGACATGTCTGACCTCCTGTCTGTCTGTCTGACCTCCTGTCTGTCTGTTTAACCTCCTGTCTGTCTGTCTGTGTGTCTTCAATGTTCAGGTGTGTGTGGCGTGGTGTGGCAGTGTGTCTCTGTCAGGGCAGATGAACCAGGAGGGGGCGCTCTGCTGCAGCACTGCAGCACACACAGTCGTCACGCACACTTCAGCCCCCACCTCAGGAACCCTCAGTTACCCACAATGCCTCTGTGCGGACCTCCTGCTCCACCAGACCACCAGGAGCACCAGTCCAAAGACCATCAACAGACCGCCTTGTTACCCAGCATACCTCTGTGTGAGCTGCCACCCCTCCTGCCTCCTGCAGACGCCTCAGCTGCTCCTCCTCCTGGACTTATCGCTCCTCTGAGCCCCCGCCTGGCAGAGGAGGAGGAGGAGGAGGAGGAGGAGGAGGGGGGCTCCTTAAAACATGACAACAGTAAGTTGTTGCGGGAAAGAAGAGCAGCAGCTCCTGTGTCCTGTGAGCTTAAATCAGTGTTTTTCTGAATGGAGTCTGGTGTGTGTGCAGAGAGCGATGTAACGTCTGTGTGTGGTTAAAACAATCATCTTCCTCTGTAACAAAAAGGTCTATCTCTGTAGGGATCCTTTCTGTCATGTTGTCACACACTTAGAAGAACAATCTGAGCCTGTCAGATCAGTCTGTCAGCGCTCAGAAGGTTTATAAAGGGAAGCGTCACACATGGACCCTCATCATGTGACATTAACTTCACGTCCTCATGTTGATCTCACAAATCTAAATGTTTCACTGTTAAATAATCTACCTGTCTTTCTCCAGGTGAGAGTTTCCCTGGTTACAGGCAGTACACAATAACAGCAGAGAAGAAGAAGTGTCAGCGGAGCGAGTGTAGCACCAGAGGAGTTCAGTCCAGATCCTGCTGCTCCACCCACTCCTCTCGTCAGAGGAGCAGAAGGAGGTGCAATGGTGGGAGGTCGCAGCCTGATGTCACCCAATTAAAGGAAAGGAGAAAAATCAGAATCCAGACACAACATGTAGAGACACGGCAGCACTGCAGGAGGAGACGCATCCAAACGGGACGACCTGAGGCACGAATCAAACGCACCCAGGCTGAGGGAGGGGAAGACAAAACCCCGGTGGAGGAGGAGGAGGGAGTCAGGGGGAAGATAAGACCAGAGCTGTCGGAGAGGCCGAGGAGAAAGGCGGTTGGTCCACCAATCAGATACTTGATTGAGTATGAGGAGCAGTCACACGGCCCGTCAGCAGCCAATCACAGCAAAGTGAGAGGAGCAAAGGTGGAGAGGCAGGGAAGGATGGAGGAGGGGGAGCAGGGGAGGAGCGGAGGGGTGGAGCTATCAGAGAGAACAGACAGCAGCCCTGTAGAGTCCTTCGCGGCGGGCCGAGGGCAGCAGCTCTGTCAGGTTGGTCACAGTAACACTCATCCTGTGTCACTGACACCTGCTTTTGTTTTCTGACTGATCTGCAGTCAGCTGATGACAAACACCAGCCTCTCTGCTGCTCTCAAGATTTTAGCCTAAATATTTAATATGGTTTTTATATCCTATATTATTCTACATTATATATATATGAATGTGTTGATGATGTTCTCTTCAGACGATGCTGACGCTGGGTGTAAACAGCAGAATGGCTGCCATGTGACTGCACTTCAAACCCAGTCTGTTTACACCAAGTTAGATGAGGATATTTTAAATGTAGGTTGAAACAGAAATCTGATCATTTTACATGTTTATTGTTAAGTTCATACATTTCCATAGACGGCTGTTGGTTAGCTTCAGTGAGTGTGCTGTACATGTTACAGTGCTAACAGGAGATGCTAACAGGAGATGCTAACAGGAGCAGCTAGCAGCTGGTCAGCACTCTGTCAGTGGAGAGTTGGGCCTTTTCTAACCCACAGTTTGAGCTGAGTCACATGACAGTCAAACAGTCACATGACTTCCGGATGTCCTGCACCTTGTTTCCTGTTTGCTTCTCTGATCCACTTCATCACCTGAGATAATTACACACCTGTCTGTCTCCCTGCAGCTCCACCTGTCTGTCCCCAGGCCAGGACACCATCTCAGCCGCACTTCCGCCCTATGTCTACGCCGTCACTATCATCACAGCACCAGAGGCAGTCGTCATGGCAACATGGCCACGCCCCCAGATACCCACGCTACTGACAACAGACCGAAAGAGGAGGTCAACACCATGGATGAAGGAAAGAAGGAGGAGATAAAAGAGAGAGGCAATGTGAAGGGGGACAGGACCCTCCTCCCAGCTCCCACCGAGGCTCCTGATTGGACGAGACGCAGAGAGCGTGTGCTCAAAACTCCCCACTGGTGGGTTGACTACTTAACCACAAAGAGGAGGAGGAAGGACGCAAAAGGGCGGAGGAAACGGCAGGAGAACAATGGAGGGAGGGGGAAGAAGAGAAGGAGGTGTAGAGACAAGGAGGAGGTGAAACTAGTCAGTCTGAAGGAGGGAGAGAAGAG
This sequence comes from Semicossyphus pulcher, assembly GCF_022749685.1. Classification (NCBI taxonomy): domain Eukaryota; kingdom Metazoa; phylum Chordata; class Actinopteri; order Labriformes; family Labridae; genus Semicossyphus; species Semicossyphus pulcher. The sequence goes on from NW_027211691.1 coordinate 26,512,292, forward strand.
GAGAAGAGATGGAGGAGGAAACGAGGAGGACAATGATGAGGTGATGAAGCATCCAAGGAGGCCGAGGAGGTCGATGGTTGGCCCACCAATCAGATACCTCCTGGAGTCAGAGGGGCAGTCACATGGTCCGGTAACAGCCGATCAGGAAAGAGCAGAGGGGTTTGGATGTGTAAGAAAACCACAGAAGAAGAATAACGCTGAGGGCGGGGCTTTCAACGTCACAGCAATGATCGACAGGTCTGAGGTGACAGAGCACACAGAGAGACAGACAGGTCAGACAGACACAGAGAGACAGACAGGTCTGACCAATAAGGACGTAGCAAATGGGGCCAAACACAGAACAGGAAGACCAAAAAAGGTTATGACTGACTGTGAGATTGGGGGCGGGGCTTCAGAGAAGATTGACATATCTAAGGCTGCGGAGAGACAGACAGTCAGAGAGAGAATAACAGGTCAGACAGACACAGAGAGACAGACAGGTCAGACAGACACAGAGAGACACAGAGGGACTGGGAGGACATGGAGGAAGAGAAGGAGATGTAGAGACGAGGAGGAGGTGAAACTAGTCTGTCTGAAGGAGGGAGAGAGGAGGAGAAGAGATGGAGGAGGAAACGAGGAGGACAACGATGAGGAGAATCAGACAGAGGAGGTGATGAAGCGGCCGAGGAGGTCGATGGTTGGCCCACCAATCAGATACCTCCTGGAGTCAGAGGGGCAGTCACATGGTCCGGTAACAGCCAATCAGGAAAGAGCAGAGGGGTTTGGATGTGTAAGAAAACCACAGAAGAAGAGTAACACAGAGGGCGGGGCTTTGAACGTCACAGCAATGATTGACAGGTCTGAGGTGACAGAGCACACAGAGAGACAGACGGGTCAGACAGACACAGAGAGACAGACAGGTGGGACAGACACAGAGAGACAGACAGGTCAGACAGACACAGAGCGACAGACAGGTGGGACAGACACAGAGAGACAGACAGGTTCATACAGACAGACCCCCCTGATGTACTTGGACGTGCAGAGCAGTCAGGTGACTGTCTTCCCGTCCTGCTGTGTCACACTGCAGCGTCTCCTCTGATTGGTTGGTTGGTTTGTAAACAGGTGAGGACAGGTGACAGCCGTGTGTCATGAGTTTCTTCACCATGGTGCTTTCATACTCATTACACACACGCGCAGACTGCACACCTGTTAATGCACCACGATATAGAGGCTCTATTTGTTCTATAATGTGAACATTTTTATGTCACATGATGAACAGGTGAGTGACAGCTGTTTGTACCTGAACTCTGTGTTCAAGTGTTCTTCCTGTTAGCGTGTGCTGTTCTGTGTTTGCATGTTTTAATCTGCGGACAGAAAAACTACCTCAGCTTTTATTCTGGTAATTTATTCCATGAATGACTGAATACTATAGTGCTTTTATTGTGAAAAACTAAATGTGATCTTATGGCAGGTAAGATGTTTATTTATTGTTTGACAGGTTTAATAAATTGACTAAACGGATTAATTTCAGCTTCTTAATGCTCACAGAAGGTCGATATATGACATCACATGACAAAAGTAAACAAACTTCTTTTAAGACAGTAGCAAACGATTTAGGACACACAGGTAAAGTACAACATGAATAACATCAGGCCCAGAGAGGGGCCAAGAGGAGCATCTGGGGGTCTGAGGTCCTTATCGCTTTAGAGTTCTAATATTTTAAAGTATCCACATTGTCATTGTGTTCATTTAAAAACAGGAAAGAATAGTTCACAAGCAATGACTTTATGTTCACAACTGTTGAGTTTGCATATGTGGAAGTGTTTTTTTTATATCATGGATGGATGGACTTTATTGATCCCTAACTGGGAAATTGTGTTGTTACAGCAGCAGGTTATCAAAGCGACGACAGCACAGGAGAAAATAAACACACAGTAAACATAACACTAGAAAGAAAAGAATATATACAGTACTGTGCTAAAGTTTTAGGTAGGTGTGAAAAAATGCTGTAAACTAAGAATGCTTTCAGAAATATAAAAATTGTTTTGATCAATTTACAAAACGATCAGTGAGCGAACAAAAGAAAACCTAAATCAAATCAATATCTGGTGTTACTACGCTTTGCTTTCAAACCAGCAGCAGTGCTTACAGGTACACCTGCACACAGTCAGGGATGTTGTAGGATTATAGTCAGGTGCATGATCAACCAATGATACCAGACAGGTGCTAATGATCATCAGTGTCACATGTAGGTTGAAACACAGTCATTAAGTGAAACAGAAACACCTGTTTAGGAGGCTTAAAACTGGCTGAGGAACAGCTAAACTCTGCTACCAAGGTGAGGCTGTGGAAGACAGTTTCATGTCACAGGTCAGACACCATGGCAAGACTGAGCACAGCACCAAGACACAAGGTAGTTATACTGCATCAGCAAGGTCTCTGCTAGACAAAGATTTCAAAGCACACTGGGGTTTCAAGATGTGCTGTTCAAGCTCTTTGGAAGGAGCACAAAGAAACGGGCGACGTTGAGGATCGTAGTGGTCGGCCGAGGAAACTTAGTGCTGCAGATGAAAAACACATCTGATGAGTCAGAATGTGAAATATTTGGCTGCAGCAGAAGGCAGTTTGTTCGCCGAAGGGCTGGAGAGCGCTACGATAACGAGTGTCTGCAGGCAGCAGTGAAGCATGCTGGAGGTTCCTTCAAGTTTGGGGCTGCATTCCTGCAAATGGAGTCGGAGATTTGGTCAGGGTTAATGGTGTCCTCAATGCTGACAAATACAGGCAGATACTTATCCATCATGCAATACCATCAGGGAGGCGTATGATTGGCCCCACATGTATTCTGCAGCAGGACAACGACCACAAACATGCAGCCAGTGTCATTAAGAACTATCTTCAGGGTGAAGAAGAACAAGAAGTCCTGGAAGTGATGGTATGGCCCCCACAGAGCCCTGATCTCAACATTATGGAGTCTGTCTGGGATGACATGAAGAGACAGAAGGATCTGAGGAAGCCTACATCCACAGCAGATCTGTGGTTAGTTCTCCAACATGTTTGGAACAACCTACCAGCCGAGTTCCTTCAGAAACTGTGTGCAAGTGTACCGAGAAGAACTGATGCTGTTTAGAAGGCAAAGGGTGGTCACACCAGATATTGATCTGATTTAGATTTCTCTTCTGTTCATTCACTGCATTTTGTTCACTGATGGAAATAAACTATGAACACTTCCATGTTTGAAAGCATTCTTAGTTTACAGCATTTTGTCACACCTGCCTAAAACATTTGCACAGCACTGTACATCAAGGAAGTTGAACAGCAATAATGGATAATAACCTCAACTATAGTAATCTAAAATATAAACTAACATATATCTACATATAAACATATCTGAAAAGTAAACCTACTCAACTGAATCTAAATATAAAACTAACATACCTTTAATGTAAACAAACATTACAGGGAGGTGGAGGTGTTAATGTACCATACAGTCTTCAGTTGTAAATGTGTAATTACAGTGTACAGGTTGTTAATATGCAGGTAAAGTGATTCAAGGTGTTAATGTGCCATTACAGTGTGCAGAGATGTTGTGCAAGTATACTGATGAAGTGGTACTAAATGTTCGAGATGAATCGTGCAAAGTTTAGCAGGAGCAGAAACAAAGTGCAGTTTGAATAATTAAAGATGAAATATTTTTCTTTATTTTCTGTCTTAAACATACAAAACATCCTTACAAGATATAAAATCTGCCGTGAGACACGTGTGGAAGACCTCTAGAGTGTCTGACGAACATCTGAGGACTCCTTCTACCGCTGACCTCATTTAAATACTTTACGGTAACGTCTCGCGCTCCGTCCATTACGGTAAAACGGCAAACAGGAAGTGAGCTCACAGAAGCGGCGGCGTTTTATTGTTTTGAAGACGAAGAAGATGAAGTCCTTTCTCCAATGACGGAAAGTGGCGCTCAGGTCAGAAAATACACAAGTTACGTTACATTTAGCAGAAAATACAGGATCTGAGCTGTTACTGTTTTACTCGGTTTAACATCACAGGCAGTCTGATGCACGAGAACTGCTACTGCAAACCAGCACAGCGGCCTGTTCAGTCTATACCCAGTAACAGATTTCCATAGTACCAGAAGGTGGTACAGTCTACGTACAGGTGCTCAGTATGTGTAGTGGGGGGTACAGTCTACGTACAGGTGCTCAGTATGTGTAGTGGGGGGTACAGTCTACGTAAAGGTGCTCAGTATGTAGTGGGTGGTACAGTCTACGTACAGGTGTTCAGTATGTGAAGTGGGGGGTACAGTCTACGTACAGGTGCTCAGTACGTGTAGTGTGTGGTACAGTCTAGGTACAGGTGCTCTGTATGTGTAGTGGGTGGTACAGTCTACGTACAGGTGCTCAGTACGTGTAGTGGGTGGTACAGTCTACGTACAGGTGCTCTGTATGTGTAGTGGGTGGTACAGTCTACGTACAGGTGCTCTGTATGTGTAGTGGGTAGTACAGTCTACGTACAGGTGCTCTGTATAAACAGCAGAGTGATTGGTCGTGTGTCTTTGCAGTTGTTCGCTCGCCTGGAGGCTCGTCGGTGTCTGAAGGACATCGAACCTCGTCTGTTTCCTGAAGATGGAGGACCCAACCATGGTGACTGACCACGCCCACTTGTTGTCAGCACACGTCACATGACATCATTGATTACACTGTTAATAACTGTTATAGCACACACAGTGACTGGTCAGTTCACATGTGTTTCACTCTGCCAGGTGAGGTGGTGGAGCTGTATGGGACGGAGGGAACAGGTAAGGTTACTTTACAGGAAACACTTCTGCTTTTCATCTGGTTGGAACTTCCTCTAAACGTGTGTGTGTGTGTGTGTGCCTGCGTGTGTGCATCAGGTAAGACTGAGCTGCTCTACCACCTACTGTGTCGCTGTGTGTTGCCGACAGCAAGCGGTGGTCTGGAGGTCGATGTTGTGTTTGTGGACACCGACTACTCTCTGGACATGTTACGACTAGTCAGCATCTTGGACAGCAGACTGAACGCAGGTACGCGCGCTGTCAGACGCCAAAGAAGATGAAGAAGCAGAGTAACCTGCACTTAATGTCTCATTTCTCTCTCTTTCTTTCTGCTTTTAGCTCATTCGGCCGGCTCGCCCTTGGCAGGTTCGGACGAGGTGGTGTTGCGTTCGTGTCTGTCTCGTCTCCTGGTGGTCCACTGCTCCTCCTCCTCCCAGCTCCTCCTCACCCTCCACTTCCTGGAGACCACATTGTCTTCACGACCAGGCCTGGCGCTCCTTCTCATTGACAGCATCTCTGCCTTCTATTGGCTGGACCGCAGTGAGGGTGGGGCCAGCCTCACCAAGCAGGAAGAGAAGCTCAGCAAGTGTGCAGAGCTGCTGGGCCGACTGCTCAGGTAGCTATTCATCAAACAGGAGGTTCTAGTGATCCATTAGGTGGTTCTAGAGGTATTTAATGTGGTTCAAAGGTTCTTGTGTGACATTGGAAAGTTAAATGCACTTTAAGGGGTCCTATGGGTGGTTCTTGCAGTCCCTGAGAAGGTTCCCCCTAAGCTAAAGGGGCACAGCAGGTGGATTTCAGGGCTGTTGACGAGATACAAGAGGTCCTTTAAGAGATTCTAGGGATCCTTTAGGTTGGTTTTGCATTTCTTATTCATGTGGTACGTAGTCACTTCTTCAGTCTAGTTGTCTTTGAAGTTGTAGAGAACCTGTTGGTTGTTGGGTTGTTTCTGCGGTCATTGGAGAGGTACTATAGGACTACTGAGGAGATAGGAGTCCTTTAAGAGGTTCTGTAGATGGTTCTAGTGTGTATGTAAGAGGTTTTAATGGTCACTAAGGAGCTTCTAATGGCCAATAATAAGTTCCAAGGATCCTTTAGATGGTTGTGCAGTTCCAGCGGTTATTCAGTTGGTTCTAGTAGTCTTTGTGGTAGTTCTTAACGGTCATTAACGAGGTTCTGGTGGTCTGTTATGTGGTTCAGAGGTTCTTGTGGAGCACTGGGAATTTAAATAGTCACTTAGGCAGTTTAAGGGGTCCTATGGGGGTTCTTGTGGTCACTTGAGGTTCTAACTATGGTATGCTACAGGGGTTCTCAAGGTCACTGAAAACTGTAGATTACCTTTAGATGGTTCTTGTCATATTAAGAAGGTGACACGTTGAAGACATTCTAGCCGTTCATTATGGGTTTGGGAGGTTATTGCCAGTAAGAATGTGCTAGAGCAGGGGTTCCCAACCCCCGGTCCGCGGGTCCGGGTAGGTTGTTTAGTACCGGGCCACACAGGGCCTCGCACCTCTAAAGACACTTCAAAAGTCGCCCAATTCATGTGGAAAAAGCGCGGACATGGCAACCCTGGCTTCGCATCCCATGAAACTTTGCTCATGAAGCCTGATGTCCCTCTAAAGCTCTGTGTTTATCAGTGAGATATACGAACTACACAGCATACGGGCATGTGACAGCCTGTGGAGACGGAGTTTAGACTTTAACTGAGCGCAGAAATACGGCCGGATGGTGATTGATTCAGGTATGAGCATCAGCTGGAGAACTGAAGCTGTTCTGGAGGAACGTGATGGAGCAACAGTTTGCTAACTCTCTGCATGTACAAATCTGTTCACAGCTGAATCAGTCTCCTCTGTGACTCCTCCCCTCAGGGATTACAGAATCACTGTCTTCGCCACCTGCCACGCCATCAGGAGGAGCTACAGTGGACCCTCCTCTTCCTCGGAGTACAACCGGCCCTTCCTCTGTCGCTCCTGGCAACGGCTGGTGAGCCACCGGCTGTGGTGCTCCAGGCAGGAGGCTTCAAACAACATGGCTGCCACAGCAGGAGGCAGCAAGGAGCCGGTGAGAAGACAGGTCTTTGCCGTCCACTCCTCCTCCTCTGGGACGAAGACTTCCAGGTGCAGCTCCTTCCACGTGACGGACGGAGGAGTGGAGTTTATCTGAACTGTGACTGACAGACCTGATGCTTAGTGTCACTTAATGTCTGTGTACAGGATGCTGTCGGTTTGATTTCTGTTGATTTCACAGTGAAAGAGCACTTTGTTATATGCCCGTGTCTATGTGTACATATGTTTGTCAGAGGTCAATGAAAGCTTGTTGTGATCCAGGAGGGGTTGTGTTTTTATCATGCCTTACTGCACAGCAGGAAGTGTTGAGATCTAACCGTCACTGCTGCAGGCTGCATCAGAGGAACACATGTTGTTCCGGAGGCTTGAAGCAGAACAACAGCTTTTTAAGACTCTGCAGTATTTTGAACTCAACAAGTAAACTGTAAAGAGAGCAGCTCCAACAGTAAACTGCTGCTCTAACATTCATTCTTCCTCCACTGACTGTAAAGTATGTTATGTCATTAATAAATGTTTGCGTGAGCATGCTGTACACATGATTTATGGATTCTTTATTGCTGTATTTCTAAAATGTGTCTGTCTTCTGGTTTTGTCTCAGTGTTTGAAATAATTACTGACAGCACTGAAGTTTTATTTCAAAATAAAATGATCCATTAAAAAGAACACGCATGTGTTTAAAAGCTGCATAATGATGAGATGGGCCATAACTGATGCACGTGCAGTAGCAGTCCGGCTCCTCGCGGATCCAGTCCGGGACTTCAGGTCTGATGACAGAGACCGCTTCACCAGAGCAGCCCTCCAACAGATCCCTCCGCAGGGTCAGACACACTTTTTACACAACACAAACAAATAAGCCCAGTCCGGCGCAGGTGCTGATACACCTTCACATTTTAAACGGCCACTACCGGTGAATGTTGCCTCTGTCCGGGCGGAGAACACAAACTCTGCCCGGAAAACGTCTCTGCTCCGTACAGCAGTTCATGTTTTCTTGGCCCTACTTCTCCTGCTGTCGCTGACAGGCGGTGCTTCGGTCGCTCCCAAACATGGCCTCCATGACGGAGCGACCGCTTCAACTTTAATTTTTCGTCAATTTTCAGAGCAAAGCCATCTTTTTCTTCTTCCACGACCAACGGGAATGTTTGGTCGGAGAATCTTCTCATGGCAGACTCATGAACCAGATGTTATACCGCGGAGAAGTTCGCTGTTGGGTCTGAACACGTCGGTTTAAGTTGGCTGAAAGCTGGAGAGGAAAAAGAGAATTGCATCAAATCAGTAAGAAGGCTTCTTCACCTTCCTGTCGACACCTGTGCAGCTTTGCTTCGTAGTTTTTCAACAGCTTCCTGTTTTTACTTAACGCCAGTCACCGACCTTTACAGAGGGACGGTGAATAAGCGCGCCGAGGAGCCGGGATGCACTCGTTTGTAGTGCGCGCTAACAGCTAGCCTGCTCGCTAATGCTAATGCTAACCGAGAAGTGATCAGTCAACTGGGCGGTCCGAGGAAGCTAACTGCTAAAGGCTAACTGCTCTGCTTCTACACTTCAGTTTATTTTAAAGACTCATGCAGTTAATTCATCATGTTTGAGTGACACCTGCAGTCTGAATGAAATGTAACTGTTTAACACTCTACCTTCACACTCACCTGCTAAAGGCTGATAAAACAGTGTCATGTCCGTTATAACTCCTCTGACAGATGGGTTAATTAGCATGCTAACCACACAGTCACATCCTCAACATTTATCGTATGCTAACCCTGGGAGCTATGCTAACCCCCTGTCTGTTAGAAAACGATTCAATCCGCTGTTTATTTTTTCATGACAAATTGTATCTGTTGTGACATGCTAACTGTGCTAGCCACATGTGAATGCTAAGGAGTTAGTTTCAGGTGTAGTCAGAGCTGTGTTCTGTGGCTGCTGTCCTCAACAATAAGTCACAAACAGAAGAACATGTCAGATATTAGCAGTAGATGTGACTAATTACACTGAATGGCTGATACAGAGTCTGATCAGACATCAGTGTAAGAGTTAAAAGATATCAGCTGTATAATGCTAACCCTGTATGGATGGGATATGATGCTATCAACTTTGTACATTTAATGGCAGACTATATCTGCTCAGGAACGCTGAAGAGAAACAGATTTTTAACATGAAGCTGCTGTCTTCAGATTGTTTATTAGTTTTAATAACAGGGGTTTTGTACTGGAGAGGAGGAGACCTCTGTGGATAATCCTGCTGGTATTAAAGAGTATCTGGAATGATAACGATAACTCCTGAGCTATAAACAAGCCGATCGTCTACAAAGAAGCTAAGCTAATGTTAGCAGCAGCTCTGCTGGCAGCCTTTCTGGAGGTTCTGTGTCTGTTCATTTTTAACGTCTAACTGCTTTGTTCAGTGAAGCTCTCAGCATCATTACTAGCACTGCTCTGTTGTGTGTTATTGTCACATGATAAATGACATCAGTTCTTCTTTGCAGCTCTTAAACAGTAGTTCCTTGTAGAAGCCATGATACCTCCATGGTGGCAGCTCGCTGTAAAGGCTGCTGTTCAAGATGAGAAGAAGAAGTGATTTCCAGGGAAATGAGTTGTTTTTTTTATTTCTGGGATAATTTATTATGGGTTCAGACCGATGCACGGCCACACAATGATCCTGCGTTTTAGGTAGAATCAGGGGCATTTCATGTACTGGTATCTGAACATTGTCGGTAGGGACGGGCATTTCCAGTGATTTCAATATTCGAGTAATCGAAAATCATCTATTTTTTTACCGTAAAAAATAGTAGGCTATATGCCTGCAAGAGAAAATTAACTAACACATTTACATGAATGTTAATAAATTACCTACAATAGAAAACAAGTGCAATTCTTCAATGCACTGAACAACATTCTGTTGTCAAACGTCACAGCGGTAGCGGACCGTACGGACTTCTGTTCTGTGTTGCTTCACATGTAACTCGCATGTCTTCCCCTCTCGTAGCTGTCGTCTGGCGTGATGGTGGCTCGTACTCCGGCTCATGAAGCCTTCTCCTTCCACACTTAATGGGAGCATATCTCCAGTCACCATGTTCGTTATTAGCAGGCTAATCTTCTCCGCTCTGGTATCGTCACATCCCACGTGCTAACAGGGCTAGCAAATGATGTGATGTGAGACTGTTGTCTGTCTCCGCTGGCTTCTCCCTGTGCTTTCAGAGCGTGTGTTTAAGCATCGAACTAGTAGTGCTAATAGTTTATCACCACATATCTTGCACAGCACGCTATCATCGTCTTTTTGTACGTACTTCCAGACATCACTTTCCTGGTCACGGCTGACATGGTGCATGTAACTGAGTTAAACTACTTTCGCTGAACACAACGCATGCGCGTGAGTAGTGTCACGTTACGTTACTGGAGTATTCCTCCCCATCCCTGTCAGTACCAGGAATCCTTTAGAGTCCAACAGATCAGTCAGTGTTCCAGTGGAACATGACAGCAGACACACAAAGTGGTGAACATGCTGGAAGTAATGCTGTGTGTGTGGTTGGTTCCAGCATCATGCAGTAGTGACTTCTCACGTCCAGGTGTGTTGCACAGGTATTTCTCAATACCATGAGGTTCTCATCACGGTGTTATTGTTGTTTACCTTATTTGCATGTATTTTGAGCTCCCTCAGCCACCATACTTTCTCCTGACGCTTCATTTAAAGCATTAGACATTTTTGGCACTTTGCAGATGAGGCTTTGAGCTCCGGACAGAATGGAGGTGCTGAGAACCTGAAAACAAGAGCCGCTCTGGCTGATCTCCTGCAGGTCATGCAGCATCTGGTTTGGACTCTGTAGTTGCGGGTCATGGTGGCTGCCAGTCAATATCACAATCTTATTCACCGCAGTATTTACAACCCTCCTCAAGTTGCACAGCTGTTCAGCATACCCTGTGCAACTCCTGCAAACACATCACAGCACTAATCAGAAGAGAGGATGGTGTCTTGAGACGTCACCTCGGACTCAGTTCATATAAAGAGCATCATCTGAAAGTTTCAAACTAAACTATTAAAGTTTCTAACTGTTAGTCACATCTTTAATGTTTCTCGGAGGGATAATGGACTGACTGAAACCTGAAGCTGCAAAAATAATAAAAACCCTTCAGCCAATCATGCTTCAGAAATAAAAAGGAATAACCTTAAACTTAGCGTTATAGGGACAGCAGGGTCAAAGGTCACTGATGTTTACTCTTTGAGGAAGTGTGCTGTGACTGGCTGGATAAGCTGTTGGTCATAATGACTGACATGTTGTCAGTGGGTCAGAATGCTGTGCTCCAGGCTCACTGAACTGTGGTGGGTTGTATTTCTCCAGGCGTGACCTGAGAGTAGCTCAGTAAAAATGCGCAGTAGAGCTCGGTACAGACGAGCAGTAGAGCTCGGTACAGACGAGCAGTAGAGCTCGGTACAGACGAGCAGTGGTGACGCGCTGTAGAGACAAGCAGTAGAGCTCAGTAAAGACGAGCAGTAGAGGCTCGGTAAAGACAAGCAGTAGAGCTCAGTAAAGACGAGCAGTAGAGGCTCGGTAAAGACGAGCAGTAGAGCTCAGTAAAGACGAGCAGTAGAGGCTCGGTAAAGACGAGCAGTAGAGCTCAGTAAAGATGAGCAGTAGAGCAGTAGAGGCTCGGTAAAGACGAGCAGTAGAGCTCAGTATAGACGAGCAGTAGAGGCTCAGTAAAGACGAGCAGTAGAGCTCAGTAGAGACGAGCAGTGGTGACGCGCTGTAGAGACGAGCAGTAGAGCTCGGTAAAGACGAGCAATAGAGCTCAGTAGAGACGAGCAGTGGTGACGCGCTGTAGAGACGAGCAGTAGAGACGAGCAGTAGAGCTCGGTAAAGACGAGCAGTAGAGCTCAGTAGAGACGAGCAGTAGAGCTCAGTAGAGACGAACAGTAGAGCTCAGTAGAGACGAGCAGTAGAGCTCAATAAAGACGAGCAGTAGAGGCTTGGTAAAGACGAGCAGTAGAGCTCAGTAAAGACGAGCAGTAGAGGCTCAGTTCAGACGTGCAGTAGAGCTCAGTAAAGACGAGCAGTAGAGGCTCAGTAGAGATGAGCAGTAGAGCTCGGTAAAGACAAGCAGTAGAGCTCGGTAGAGACGAGCAGTAGAGCTCAGTTCAGACGAGCAGTAGAGCTCGGTAGAGACGAGCAGTAGAGCTCAGTAGAGACGAGCAGTAGAGCTCAGTTCAGACGAGCAGTAGAGCTCAGTAAAGACGAGCAGTAGAGGCTCAGTAGAGACGAGCAGTAGAGCTCGGTAAAGACGAGCAGTAGAGCTCAGTAGAGACGAGCAGTAGAGCTCAGTTCAGACGAGCAGTAGAGGCTCAGTTCAGACGTGCAGTAGAGCTCAGTTCAGACGTGCAGTAGAGCTCAGTTCAGACGTGCAGTGGTGACGCGCAGTAGAGACGAGCAGGAGAATCTCAGGGAGCACCATTCGACCTGCATTGTCTCCAGCAGCAGGAAGCTCGTCAGCTCATAACGGACAATTTCAGATTTAAAGGAAGACTTCAGTGAATTTGTCGCTGTCACTGGTTAGTGTCTGTTATCTGCAGCTGATGGAGGTGACAAGATGAACGGTTAGTGATTGAGTCCACATGGTCCTGACTGGTTTCCATCAGACCTTTGAATGAGAGATGTCAGTGTGTTAGTTCTGTCTGTGACCTACAGAGTCTGAAGCTGGAACTGAAGCTGCAGAGGCTCTGATGATTTGTACCTCACAACCTGCCATACAGCAGAATCACATTTTTGTGTGCTAAACCAGGTGGTTAATAAACAGGAGGTGTTGGGGAGACGACCAAACCTGACTCCTCTCTCCTTGTCTCCTTCTCTTTTTACCCAGAATGCCATCTGAGGCTCAGTCTCAGGAGCCTCGGGACAGAGGACCGGCCCCTCCCGTCACTCGGGCCGGACGCAGCGCTCAGCTGGCCAAAGCCGCAGCTACAAGCCCCGCCCCTGAGAGGCGGCCTCGTGGGCGTCCTCGGAAAGATGGGAGCAGTGGCCGATCTGCTCCTCCCACTCCTCCTCCTCCACCCCCACCCCCACCTCCCAAATCCAGGAAGAAGTAAGTCTGATGTGTGGATGATGAAGCGTTGAGAGCTTCAAATGTCCAGTATCAGTTGAGTGTGACTTTGTAATACACAGTCATGAGCCACATTTAAACAGGATGTCTGAGGAGGTGCTAAACATTTGAGCGGCTCTGTCCTTCTAAATGCCCCCGCAGGGCCCAACATCAACCACCTGAGGCACTTGGAAAAGTCATTTCCTTTTTGCTTTCTCAAAAACTGTTCAGTAAAAACACTTTACATTTCACAGGGACGTAGTCAGGGTATCCTGATCAGGATTACAGAATTATACAGCTGCTAACGCTAGCTATTTACCATCACTTGTTGTCTGACAGTGGTGAATGTGTTTTCTCCAGGGTCTGTTTAATGAAACCTGTAAAATCAGGTGTGTTCAGTGACAGGAAGCAGGTATTTTAGCGGGTGTGGCCAAATGCGGTGACGCTGTTAGGACCCTCAGGAACGGCAGCGTTTTGTGTTTTGCTGTTTCAGAGTTCAAATTTCTGTGTGTGAGTGTGTGTGAGAGGGTGTGATGTGTCGGAGAGGAAGTGGTTAAGTTGCATCCTGGGTAATGAGTAGCGAGGGAGGAGGAGGAGGTGTGTGCTGGACTGAGTCTGGTCCAGGTTTTGCCTCCTGCTGCACACACACACACACACACACACACACACACACACACACACACACACACACACACACACACACACACACACACACACACACTGCTGGATCTAGTAGGCTGGTGTGATGTCATCATGTTTACCTGAACACCTGGTCAAAGTTCAGGTGAAAGTGTTTTTCTGACACAAAGAGCTGGCGGGCAGCAGCTTACTGTTAATTGTATTATTGATCATTTATGAATGCATCGTTTAATTAAGTTTCTATTGAACTTATTTAACCCGGAAGTCCCTGCTGAGTCCAAACAGACTGTTGGCTGGTACCTTCAGTCTGACCTCCACACAGGCGCAAAGCTAAACATCATTACACTGGCTGAGCTCTATATGTTAGCATGATGTCATGTTAGCATGATGTCATTCATGCATATGGAAGACTCCAACAGGATTGAACACAAGCCAGCTGAGCTCGCTCACTCATTCAGAGTTAATGTTGGCTTCGTTACTTAGCTAGCTAGCTATAGCAGGGCTGCACACAAACAACCACCATTACTGCAGTTCACCATTTTAACAGGTACGACCGGCACAGGACATTAAAGGATAACTTCGGGACTGACTACTTCCTATTTCCCATGTGTTTGTGTGTAAGTGACGAGTGGAGACAACAATCATTGAAATGGATCCAGTGTTCAGGGAGGGAGCACCGGCCGGCAGCCGCCACATGAGATACAATGTAACTAAACGGGGCAGCGCGCAGACGCCAATAGACAGCCACTACAAGCGCAGTTATAATAAGTGTCTGACAACACTGTGGTGGGGTCGTGTGGGATTATGGTTCAGAACTTGAAAATAACGCTTCCTTGTTTACTCTCATTCAATTTTAGCTAGAAGCTAGCCTAGCCCCAATCCTGTAGAGGCAACAGCATAGGAATTATGGGATTGTTCCCCAGGAATTGTGGGAATTGGTGTTGAATGTATAGACTCATCGCAGCCAGGATATGGATTTTGATTGCAGGATAGACTACAACTACCAAGTAGAACAGCGATGTGCCATCGATTCACCTCACACGTGATCAAACACACAGACCCACTTTATGACAACGAACAGGACTGTTTTATTGTTTTGAATAATTGAGTTTGGAGTGAGGGCCGTCACGTGCATTTGTTCGTGCTCCAGGAACCGTGCCTTTTGCTTTCATAGATTTAACCCAAATGTTAGAAAGCTACGTAGATACTTTGAGTGCAAGTGCACAAAAAGAATCTCTGCATACTTGGATGATATGTGATGTTAATAAAACCAAAGTTTAATGTACCGCTACGTTACTGTCACTGTAGGTATGTGTATGCAGCATTAGGTGTGTCGTAGTGATGTACAGATTGTCACCTGCAGTGATCGCTTACGCACGACACACAGCGCTGACACTTCATTGATGATTTAAATGTGTAGACACGCAGACAGGATCAGTCAGTATCTAATTATAATTACATGAAAAGTGTTTTGTACACATCCAAAAGGTCCCTCAGTCAGTCGAGGTTACAGTGAGATAGTTTGGAGTGTAACAGCAGTCAGAGCTCCATCAGCGCTGTCTTCAGACTCTTATTTAAGATGCTCAAAGTTTATTCAGTTCTCTCTGTCCCCTCATTTTACAACAGTTTAAATCAGTTTGTAGTTTTGCTGCTGTAAACAGCTTCTCTTTTAAAGTAAATAGTTGAAGACATTTATACATCAATACAACACAATAAAGAAATCACCTGAAAGCTGCTCAACATCATTAATAATCATTTATTGATCATTTGGCTCCGTGACATCACACCCTCTAAGACCTGAGTACAAACATGGACTCACAGATGATGGAGAGTTAAAGCTCAGCTTAGTTTCAACCTAATTAAACCTTGAGGACTCGGACTCGGATAATGGGGACTCGACTCGGATTCTTCTTTGGTGACTCGGACTCGACTCAGACTTGAAACACTGCGGACTCGAGACTCGACTCTGACTCGAGGTTTGGTGACTCGACGACAACACTGCTTGAGTGGTCAGCTTTCCTCTGAGTCGGATCTTTAAACTGACTGTGTGTGCGTGTGCATGCGTGCAGGGGGCGGAGTCGAGGTCGAGCCCAGGTAGAGGATGAAGAATGCATGGACACCACAGAGAAGAACCCCCCCCAGACGACAGGTGTGTATGATGACCTCTGGCTCACTGCGTGTCTGTTGTTCATGTGTGAGGTTTGGTTTGTGCTGACTGAGTTTGTGTGTGCGTCCACAGAGGAGAAGGAGGAGAG
Organism: Semicossyphus pulcher; assembly: GCF_022749685.1. Lineage (NCBI taxonomy): Eukaryota > Metazoa > Chordata > Actinopteri > Labriformes > Labridae > Semicossyphus > Semicossyphus pulcher. The sequence continues at coordinate 26,528,082 of NW_027211691.1, forward strand.
GGTGGAGAAGAAGGCAACAGGACGCCGTCGATCCACAACCAGGAGAAAATCCAACACAAATCCTGAACCCGACCCTGACCCCCCTCACCCTGACCCCCCTCACCCTGACCCTGCAGTCTCAGAGACCAGCCCAGAACCAGCTCCCAGGGCCGAGGAGGATGGGCCAACCAGTCCTGCTTCTGCCCTGTCCCCGGCCCCCAGCCCCGGACCAGGTCCCAGTCCTGGGGAAGAACCTCGAGTTAGACCCTTGCCCCCCTCCCCATCAGGGTCCCAAAACCATAGCCCAGTCCACAGCCCTGCCTCCAGCCCCAGACCAGCCCCTGATCCTGTGATGGAGGACCCGCCCAGCCCCGCCCTAATGGAAGTAGACTGCAGTCCCAGCACTGTTCCCGTGGAGACAAAAGTGGGCGTGGCCAGTCCCATGGAGCAGAGTCCCGCCCTGAGTCCCTGCTCCAGTCCCCCGGTCTCCCCCTGCCCCCAACTGCAGGAGGACTCTCTTTCTCCTCTTTTCCAGCGGTGCCTGTCGGAGGACTCCGGGGCCTCGCCCACCCCCAGCCTGGGACACACTGAAAAGCGGTGAGAGTGTGTGTATGCTGGTGTACGTCTACCTTTATGAGGACCAGTTTGAGGCTGTTTCAGGGTCAGACTTCAGTTAAGGTCCAGGCTAGAATAAGGCCGAGGTTCCACCCAGTTAAAAAGGACTGTTAAATAATGGGAGTAACCATGGTGATGTCATATGTTGGTTTGTCGACTGACTTTTTGAAGCCTCACATTTAACATTTAGGCTGAGGCCACGTGTGATGCTGCCACAAATAAATCAGTGTAGCAGATAGCTGCTAATCAGTGCTAACATCTAAATAAAACAATATGTGTATCAACAGTGTGTGAGACGTGTTGGACGGTCTGTTCGTCCAATAAAGCACACACAGATTATCTGTCTGATATTTACATGAACAAATCTCCAAAAGGCTCCAACAGCACAAACACGGCCCAGAGGTTACGTTCAGTGACTGAGTTAGCTGAGGGGACACCTAGCAGACAGCTAGCAGCTCCCAGCTGTCACTCAAAGAGGCCACGCCCCTAATGCTGCATCACTTTAAGCCTTAATATAATGTAAACAGGTGAGCTGTATAAAGATTCTCCCCGTACAGTTGTCATGAAGAGAGAAATGAGCTATAGAGACCCAAACTGTTTTTTGTACCAGGCTGTAAACATGTTTATTTCTGCTGTAAAGTTTAACATGGGGCTCTATGGGGACTGACTCACTGCTGGAGGCAGCCTCAAGTGGACACCAGAGGAACTGCAGGGTCTGGGACTTTTGTTGATGGTAGAAAATGAATCGGTAACCAGTTTCATTGTGATAACCAAACATTCTGCTCCTTCTCTCGCTCCGTCTCTGTCGGTCGGTGTCTCTCGCCCCGCAGTCTGAAGCAGTGTGCCTTCTGTTACCTCGGCATCGAGCCTCCTCTGGGTCAGGGCCGCCTGGTGGTGTTCGGCCCCACACCCGGCTACATCCCGCTCCACATCCTCAACCGCCGCGCCTCCTCCGATCGAGACAACGACTGCCACGACCACTGCTACCGCAGTGACCAGGCCCCACCCACGTGAGTGACCTCATGTCCTGTTAATGCCGTATCAAACAAGAGTCACAGCATCAAGATCAGACCTGTTTCATGGCAGAGTACATTTTTTCACTTTAATAGTATGGTGTGTGTTTGCAGGTGCTGCAGTCCAGAACAGTTTGGTGAGTACTTACTCTGTGTTCATACTTACTGAAAGGGTTAAAGTTTGCTTTGAGTCCTCGCTTCATTAAATAGACAAACAGCTGGAGAAACTGCTGGAGGGTCCTGATAAAAGGCCTCTAAAGCTTAAAGACTGCTGCCGTTTGTGCAACGTCACAATGACTGAGCCCCTTCCTG
>NW_027211691.1:26535000-26610000 GCF_022749685.1 Semicossyphus pulcher
TCTCTCGCTCTCTCTCTCACTCTCTCTCGCTCTCTCTGGCTCTCACTCTCTCTCTCCCTCTCTCACTCTCTCTCGCTCTCACTCTCGCTCTCTCTCTCTCTCACTCTCTCTCGCTCTCTCTCTCACTCTCTCTCGCTCTCTCTGGCTCTCACTGTCTCTCTCCCTCTCTCTCTCACTCTCTCTCGCTCTCTCTCTCGCTCTCTCTCGCTCCCTCTCTCTCTTGATCTCACTCTCTCTCACTCTCTCTCGTTCTCACTCTCGCTCTCTCTCTCTCGCTCTCTCTCTCTCTTGATCTCACTCTCTCTCGCTCGCTCTCGCTCTCTTTACTGAGCATGTGTGTTGTAGTTGATAGTTGACAGAAAGGGTAGAGAGCAATGGCAGATTAACAAATTAATGAATAGTTGATGGCATCATTGTATCAGACAGATTAAAAGTCATTCAAAGGTGAGAGTGTTTTGTCATCTACTTCCATCATTAAATGCTTGTGTTGTGTTGCAGGTGTGTCCATACGGAGTGTATTGTCCAGTCGGGGCAGGGCAGGGCGGGGTCTGAAGATTACATCTGCTCCACCTGCAGGCCTCAGGATGAGGAACTAATCGCACACACTCAAATCCCACATAGCGCTGCCCTGGCCACACAAAGTCCCACACAGGCACCAACCTTTAGCATTTCACAGCCACAAACACCAAGTTACACAGAGGCTCCACCCATCAGTTGTGCTGCTCACAGCCCGGTCAAGCTCACCTGTTCTATGTCCCCACAGAGTCCTACCCAGACCCTCTGTGGAGCTACACAGCAAAGTCCTGGGCCGTCTCTCCCTGATCCATTAGAGCACCCACATAGTCCTGGGCCGTCTCTCCCTGATCCATTAGAGCACCCACATAGTCCTGGGCCACATCTCCCTGATCCATTCGAGCACCCACATAGTCATGGGCCAACTCATCCTGATCCATCAGAGCACCTACATAGTCCTGGGCCACATCTCCCTGATCCATCAGAGCACCTTCATAGTCCTGGGCCAACTCATCCTGATCCATCAGAGCACCTACATAGTCCTGGGCCACAACTCCCTGATCCATCAGAGCACCTTCATAGTCCTGGGCCAACTCATCCTGATCCATCAGAGCATCTACATAGTCCTGGGCCAACTCATCCTGATCCATCAGAGCACCTACATAGTCCTGGGCCAAGTCATCCTGATCCATCAGAGCACCCACATAGTCCTGGACCACATGACCCTGATCCATCAGAGCGACTACATAGTCCTGGGCCAACTCATCCTGATCCATCAGAGCACCCACATAGTCCTGGGCCAACTCAACCTGATCCATCAGAGCACCCACATAGTCCTGGGCCAACTCAACCTGATCCATCAGAGCACCTACATAGTCCTGGGCCAACTCATCCTGATCCATCAGAGCACCCACATAGTCCTGGGCCAACTCAACCTGATCCATCAGAGCACCTACATAGTCCTGGGCCAACTCATCCTGATCCATCAGAGCACCCACATAGTCCTGGGCCAACTCAACCTGATCCATCAGAGCACCCACATAGTCCTGGGCCAACTCAACCTGATCCATCAGAGCACCTACATAGTCCTGGGCCAACTCATCCTGATCCATCAGAGCACCCACATAGTCCTGGGCCAACTCATCCTGATCCATCAGAGCACCCACATAGTCCTGGGCCAACTCAACCTGATCCATCAGAGCAGCCACTTAGTCCTGGGCCACATGACCCTGATCCCAAAGAGATCCACCAAAGTCCTGGGCCAACTCAACCCACTCAAACCGAGCTCACTCATTGTTTTGCAGGATCTTACCCTAGTCCAAAAGACCTTCCAGACAGTCTGGCACCATCTCACCATGATCCGACAGAACACCAGGAAAATTCTGCATCGTCTCACCCTGATTGTAAAGAGCTCCCAAGTAGTCCTGCAAAATCTTGCCATGATCTCACAGAACTCCAGGAAAGTTCTGTACCATCTCCCCCTGATCACTCCAAAATCCAACAGAGTCATGCCCCATCATCCTCAGAGCCCCAACTAATTCCAACTGCGACTCATTCTTATCAGAAAGAGCAACAGTCATGTCCACCGCCATTTTGCCCTAATCCAACAAAACTTGAAACAAGTTCTTCACCATCTCCCCTGGAAACAGAGCTCCAACAAACTCCTGCCAAGTCTTGCCCTGATCCAACAGAGCCCCTGGAAAGTCCTACCCATGTTAACTCTGATCCTTCAGAGCTCCAGGAAAGTCCAAGGACATCTCACCCTGATCTAACAAAATTCCCTCATAGTCCTTCAACATCTCACCCAGATCCCACAGAGCTACCACAAGGTCCTGGGACATCTCGCCCTGATCCCACAGAGCTACCACAAGGTCCTGGGACATCTCGCCCTGATCCCACAGAGCTACCACAAGGTCCTGGGACATCTCACCCTGATCCAACACAGCTACCACAAGGTCCTGGGACATCTCACCCTGATCCAACACAGCTACCACAAGGTCCTGGGACATCTCGCCCTGATCCAACAGAGCTACCACAAGGTCCTGGGACATCTCGCCCTGATCCAACAGAGCTACCACAAGGTCCTGGGACATCTCGCCCTGATCCAACAGAGCTACCACAAGGTCCTGGGACATCTCACCCAGATCCAACAGAGCTACCACAAGGTCCTGGGACATCTCACCCTGAACCCACAGGGCTTCAGGAAAATTCTGGGTTACTTGACCCTGGCTCTAAAGAACAACAGGAAAGCCACACCTCACCTCACCTTAATCTAGCAGAGCTTCCACAGAGCCCCACACAGTGTGACTCTGCTTCAACAGAACCCCCACAAAGTCCTTTGCCTTGCTTTTCTAGTCTTGCTGAGCTGCAACAGAGCTCTTCCCATGTGACTTCAGTGCAGGCTCAGCATAGTCCTGGCCAGTTCAGTCACACTTTTTCTAGCCCTACCCCCAATTCCACACAGAATCAAAGTCCCACACACGGTGGTTCCATGTCTTGTAGCCACGCTCATTCCCCTCACAGCCCCCCACCACGCAGCTCGACCCAGGCAGGGCTTAGTCCTGTCAGGGTCAAGCCTGCTGAGCCCTGGCAAAGCCCTCCACCACAAACTCCTAGGCAGGACTACACTATACAGACAAAGCTTGACAGACCATGTAGTCCTACTAACATCATCATCACACAGCCTCAGCAAATTCCCCAACAAACACTTCATAGTCCTACTCCATGTAGTCCTGCAGAAGTCGGCAAATCACATCCACAGAATCCCACACAGGATGCTGAACCTACACTGGACCAGAACAGCCGTGGATTGAGCAACACTGCTCTGCTGCAGCCTGGAGCCACATGGGACATATCTACACTGGACCAGGACCTCTCACCAGTCCACTGTAGGTCTACCAAGAAAGCAAGAAGACGTGCCTCACTGAGGCCCTTTTCAGCCCCATGTAGCCCATCACAGTCGCCACTCAGAGCCATACCGTGTAGTCTGTCACAACCTGCAAGCCCAGAACAGGCCCACTCTTCACAGCCTGAAACCCCTTCACATCTCAGCCTTCTCTCTCAGCTTGCCACACAGTCAAGAGTTACTAAGGAATGCACCAAAACCAGGACCACAGAGCTGAACTCTTTGGAGCACAGCCTTATGCAGCTGAGTCCGAACCTTGATGGCCAAACACTGGAAAGTAGCCCTGCTCCTATAAGCCCCGCCTCTAACCTGTCCACAGTGTCTCCTGAAAGCCAAGGCACAGATGGTAAACTCCGAAACCAGCACGGTCCTGCTCAGAATAACACAGTAAGTCGAGACCATCCTAGCACCCTTAATGTCCCAGCCATGCCCGCACCAGAAAGCCTTGTTCACATTAGCACTTCAACAAAACACAGTAGCCTAACTTGCTCACCTTATACTGATGAGTTGGAGGAATGTCCTCCCCAAGCTAGCCACATTCATCAGAGTCCTTCTTTTAATAGCCCATCACGCTGCACAGACGTTAAAGAAGGTAGCCCCATAAATATCAAACAAAGCGCAGCTAGTGCTAGCTCCACACATGCCAGTAAGATGCCTCCTAGCCCTGCCACCTCTTTTCAGGCCTGTGCTAGCCTCATGCCAGTGGAGACTAGCCCTGTCCATGTCAGCCCTTTAGCTGAGACAAGCCCCTCAACAGAAATGGCTGGAACAATCCACCCCATCACATGTCACAAGGCTGAGGAAGCTGTTGACAACCTTAGTCCCTTTATTCCCTCAGAATCTTGTCCAGGTTATCCTCACTCAACTCCAGACAGTCCGATTCATTCGAGCCATACTCATGTTAGCCCAGTCCACACAGAAGCTAACAGTGGCTACAGTCTGATGGGCCCATTTCATGCTAGAGAAAGAAGTCCCACACATCCTGCTCTGTCAAGTCCCTCATTGGTCCAAAGTACCTGCAGTCCTCCACAGACCATACAGACGAGCCCCCCTCCAAGTCCAACTAGCTTTAGTCCTCCACACTGTATGCTGACTGGTACTAGCCAAGCCAGTAGCTCTGTTAGCCACAGTCTGAGCCATGGTGGCCAGACACAATCCTGCTCGGCTAGCATACCTGATGTTAGCTTCATCCATAGTCCAACTAGGTCTAGTCCTGCTGGTCAAGCTAGTCCTCTTCACCTACAAAGCATCTCTAGTAGTGCCCACTCAGGCCAAAGACAGTCTCCCTCATTAGCTAACACGACGTACTGCAGCCCTGCACATACTAATGTTTCTTGTGTTAGCCCACCTCACAGTCCAGCTCAGGCCAGTGAAACGTATCTGAGCCCCATGGGTAGCCCTGCCCCTGACACTGGGACCAGTTCTTGCCCCACCCTGGCACAGCTAAGCCCTACTTTAGCTTGTTCAAGTTTTGATGAGAACATTGTGGCCAGTTCTAAAATTCAGAGCACTGTTCTTCCCGGTGTTTTAGATCTTGATTCTGGTCTTATTGAACCCTCAGACAGTATTAGGCAGACAAGCCCAACATCTCCAAGTTCCCTAGCTGATGACTCATCTTCTGTTAGCCCCAACCAGGCTAATCTGAGCCATGTTGTCCAGCCTCCAGCTAGCCCCCCCTGCACCCCAGACAGGTCTGCTGTTGAAAACCATCAAAACACTGCCTTTGGAAGCCCCTTCTATCAAAGATCAGGTACCTCTATTTATACTACTTCCAATCAGGCCAGTCCGAGCCATGCTAGCCCTGTCCATTCTAGTCTCGCTCAGCAGAATACTGCGATGCCTAGCTCAAGCCCCACTAGTGAAACTCCGGCTAGTCCCCCATCTTCTGCCCCCTTTCAAGTTAACCCTACTCAGAACTTCTCTCCTCTTGCTCTTCAAGCTCAAGCTAGCTCTGTGCATTATAGCCCAGCTAATAGTCCTCTTTTTGCCCCCTTTCCATCTGGAGTTACATATGACAACCTCAGTCCTGTCCCTTCATGGCAAGAAGCTAGTCTTAGTCCTTGTCCTGCCAGTCCTGTGCAGCCAGAGGCTAGTCCCAGTCTTGGTCCTGTTAGCCCCATGAAGTGTGAGGCAAGCTCAGGTCCTGCCACCAATGGACAGTCTGAAACCAGTCCTAGTCCTGGACCTTCTGGCCCTGTGGAACCTGATGCTGGTCCTGGTCCCTCCAGCCCCCAAAGAGACACTCAAACAGAGAGGGAGTCTGCAGCTACAGGTGGTGAGTATCAGGGAGACCGGCTGCATGTTTTTACCATTAAAAAGTCAGCCCTTCCTCTTTACTGTCTCCGTCTTGTTTCTCGTCCTCGTGACTGTCTGCTCCTTTCTCCTCCCGTTGACAATAACAGATGGACATAGACAATTAAAAATCAACAATTAGTTTATTTGACTCTAATGTGAAGATTGGTTTTGCTGAGGTTATAACATCTTTGTCTTCATCTAGACGTCAGCATGTTGGAGGAGAGAGTGCAACAGAGGAAGACTGAGGAGGAGGAGCTGGACGGAGAAGCTCCACAGAAGGAGGAGACAACAAAGAAGAGCCCAGAAGAGGAGGAGTCCACTGAGAGGACAGATGGAGAAGAAGAACAGGAAGTCTGTGTATCTGCAGGTAGGTAATGTCTTTTAGTGTTGATGTGCTGCTCTGCTCTGCTCTGTGTGTTTGTAATGAATTAGTGCTGATTGACTCTCTCTCTCTCTCTCTCTCTCTCTCTCTCTCTCTCTCTCTCTCTCTCTCTCTCTCTGTGTGCAGGAGTCGAACAGAAACACCATCAGTCTCCTCCTCACACTGCTGCTGCCTTCCTGGTCCTCCCACAGCCTGCTCCTCCCCCGACTCCACACTCTGCCTTACCCCTCCAGCAGCCCTCCTCTCATTCCCCTACATCTTCACCTCCTGCCTCCCCCCTCGCCTCCCCACTATCTCCTCCTCCTTCTCCTTATAGAGCTGGTTCTCTGAAGGCCTCCCCCTTGTCACCTCACAGGACTGCCTTATGCCCCTCCTTCTCCCCCCGCACCCCGCCTTCTCCCTCCCCTTTGCTTAAGGAGCGCCTACAGGAGGAGGAACCTGTCAATCAAGGAGAAGCCGAGACAAGGAAGGGATTCGAGAGGGAGCTAGAGGAAACAACGTTTCTGTGTCATGTGACGGTTCATAGTAGCCAGTCAGAGTCCCAGTTTGAACCTGTTGCTTTGGTAACAGAACCCACCAAAGATAAGAACCAATCACATGCAGAGCCTTCAGAGAGGAAGCGGCAGGAGGAGGAGGAGCCTCCTGAAAGGCCAGAGCCAACTGCGTTAGCCACTTGTGACATGATCGAGCAACAGCCAATCAGGGAGGAGGATAACACAGAGGAAGAGGAGCAGGGGGAGGGAGGGAGTGTTAGGGGGAGTGAAGGGGAAGTGGAGGAGGTGAGGAAGGGAAGTGAGCATGAGGACCAATCAGATGTGGAGGAGGAGGAGCCAGTGAGCCCTGTGCTGGAGCTGGACCCCTCTTTAGATATGGAGGTGATGGAGCTGATGGCCTCCTCGTCTCCTCCCCCCTCCCTCCTGCACCTCTCCTCACCCAGCCCCCCTCCCTTCTGCCGCCGGGGGAAGAGTCGGACTCTCAGGCCTCCTCCCTCCTCCAGGCCTTCAGATGACCTCTCCATCCGTCTGAGGCAGTCTCCCTTCTCCACCGAGGCCTCCCCCGAGACCTCCCCAGTGCGAACTCCCATCACCCCACCTCCCCTCTCCCCACCCTCACCTCCTCCACGGGCCTCCCCCCCTGCCAGAGAGTCTCCACCTCTCTCAAAGGTAAAGACAACAAGCGACAACGGTGGTGTCTCCTCATTGTTTTCTCCTCCTCCTAACCGTCTCCTCCTTGTTTTGGCCTCCTCCTAACTGTGTCCTCCTGTTTTCTCTTCCTTGTTTTCTCCTCCTTGTTTTCTCCTCCTCCTGACTGTCTCCTCCTTGTTTTGGCCTCCTCCTTGTGACTGACCTGTCATATATTTCTGTTTCCAGCCCCAGGCTCCTCCCACCACCGTGCTCCCCCTCGTTCTTAAAATCGGAATGGGGAAACCGGCCATCTCCAAGAGGAAGTTCTCCCCCGGCAGAGCCAGGATCAAACAGGTGGGCGACCTTTGACCTTTGGGGTCACTTTCACTGTACTAGACTCATGTCGAGTTAATCTGAACAGAAACAGCTGGCTCGCTCTCCTCAAAGCTACCAGACCCCACTGACATAAACAGTGATTTTTTTTTTCTTAGTGATTTCTGAGTTTCTGCTGCTTTGATCTGTTGGTGTATTTGTGTGACTTCAGTGTTTTTAATGGATACTTTGGATTAACACAATAATTGTGTAACACAACATTTAAAACTAACCAATCAAAGCAGCGTTAGAGCAGCAGCTCCTGTGTCCTGTGAGCTTAAATCCCTGTTTTTCTGAATGGAGTCTGGTGTGTGTGCAGAGAGCGATGTAACGTCTGTGTGTGGTTAAAACAATCATCTTCCTCTGTAACAAAAAGGTCTATCTCTGTAGGGATCCTTTCTGTCATGTTGTCACACACTTAGAATAACAATCTGAGCCTGTCAGTGGAAACAACAACTTTTAGTGGACGACCTTTGACCCATCAAGGATTATGTTGCAGCTCATTTAAAGCCAAAATATGTCAAATATGGCCCAGATTTAAACCCCTGAAATCTTCTTTGATTCATTAATTGATGATCAAAATACTGTCTGATCTTTTCTGTGGATCAATAATCTCAGATGTTGTGGTTTCTGTTGCTTCTTCTCTCCTCACTCTGATCAAAGTGTAAACATGCAGGCAGCTGTGTTGTCCTCCTCTCCCAGAGGATTATGGGAAATATTTATTATCATTTAGGGAGAGAGGCGGAGAAAAGAACCAGCCACACAGAGCTGTTCCTCTGCATCCTCTCCTCCTCCTCCTCCTCCTCCTCCCCCTCCTCACCTGTCACTCACTGAAGAGCTGCTGCATCCATTCTCTCTATTCTTTAGCATGTTCACACACTCACACACACTCTCACACACACACACACAAAGATCATGGCATGAAACGGTTTGTTCTGTGTGTGAGTGAATGTGTGTTGAGATGCAGCAGGAGTTGACTGATGTTTATATTGATTATAGACTGATATAAGCCGATAACTACAGCTGCAACATTTAATTGATTAGTCTATGAATGTTTTGTGTTTATCCTCCTCTGACATAACAGTGTCACTGTTTCCTGACATTTTAATAATCAAACACTGAATTATTCTGAGCATGTTATAGTAGTATAAATGCACTCACTTCCCTGGGCAGAGTAAAGGTGTTAGAAATACAGTGCCTACATGTAGGCTCACTGTGATGTCATAGCACCATCAGATGCTTCACATCCTAAAATCTGAACAGCCTGAAGGCCATGTTAGCTTTCTTTAAGTAACGCTCTAGCTGTGATGTTTTAATATATTTCCAAGCAGCTGTTGGAGTTATTGATGTTGGTCTGCTGCTGTGAAAGACGAGCAGCTTCACATGTAAAGATAACCCAGCTGTGCACAGTTAGCATGAGTCCTCCCAGTCTGTGTCCAGTGCGACTGTGTCTGCTGGCTGGTTGCATGTTGTTGTCGTTGTAACGTCGACTCATTAAGACTTTGGTTCTTTCTGCCTCATTTATTTTCTTCAGTTTCTGTTTTTTTATTTTGTGGCTGTTGCATTTATGTTACTGCATTTTGTCCCCCACCTCCTCTTCTCTCCTCCTCCTCCTCCTCCCTAACTCAGGTTTCGTGGTGGAGTAATCGCAGGGCGGTGAGCCCCCCCTCGTCCTCCCAGGATTCCATGGGGGAGGGAGGGTGGGACAGCCCTAAGCCCCTCCCCCCGGACTCCCCCCTCTGGAGCATGAGAGTGGTAAAGCAGCACACTCTAACTGTGTCAGGCCTCTGTGAGCTGTAACTAACCACCAACCTACTAACTCTGTTTGCCTCCACCTGCCCCTCTGGGATGTAACGGTGTGAGAAACAGGTGCACCCTAACTGTCAGCCTGCCTGTCTGTGTGCTGGAGCTAACACTTACTGTGTGTCTGTAAACATGAAGGCACAGGCATGAGATCAGGTTCCTGATTACCTGGTTACCATGGATGAGCTGCAGCGTGTGTGCTGCAGGCCTTCTGAAGGACCTAGCGCACCGCACTGCCTTTTCTGTTGAGGCCTACGGTTACTTTTACTGTTGTTAAGGCAACCACCGAATCATTAGCTTTAGCATTATCCGATTGGACAATGAAAAAAACGCCCATGATGTCGGGCGCTTTTCTGCTTTGAGTTTTCAAGCGCTCAGAGCGTTCCCTCAAAAGCACGAGGCACTCTGCAACGTGAAAGCAGCACGCAAAAAGCTTCTCATTAAAAACAGCTACAAAAAAGCCCCCAGCTGCGGAAACGCGCTCTGTCTGATCGGGCCCTTAGAAAGTCCTGAAAGCATTTAAACACTCTGCAATGTTACTTAAGTTCATGCATAATATGGTGCCTTACATTTCCCACAATGCAATCAAATCACCTCACTGTAGAGTTGTACAGGGAGATTTTCTGTCTTTAAGAGCTAACAGGAAATGATTAAGTCTGAATCACATGAATCCACAAATTTCATAATTTCTATCATTTTTGAATCCACTTAAAGTGAACATTTTCAAAAATAATAAAAGCTTATCAGCGTTGATTATTCAGAAATGTTCAAACCAAACTCCATTCAAAAAACAGTCATTTTAAAGCAGTGTTCTTGTCGTCTCACAGACAGACCTGACAGAGCATGAATTCAGACTCTTTCCAAATCTGCCTCCTGATGTAGTTCTCTCAGCATCCTCTCAGCCTGTTTATTGTCATTAAATCTCAGTAACATCTGTTTGTTGTGGCTTCATAGCGCTGTAGTGAGACAGATCTCAGCCCACGCGTGACTTGCTAGATACAGTGAAACTGCCAGAGACGGATGGACAGGCGCTCCACGGCTGAAACAAAAGGCCTGTCTGACAGTTAGGATTCACGTTGTTTGTGAGCTCTCTGGGCGGTAAATACAGACTGAGAGCAGGTAGACTCATCTGATTAAAGGGTTCCCTCTGACCTGGAAAACCCAGGAAAGTTTAAGGATCTCAATAAAACATAATAGTGTAACAGTAGACGTAGATTCATCTTAAATATAAACCTTAACGTTTAAGCATTTGAGGGCATCCAGCTGATGTCTGATGGTTCCTATCAGAAAAGCAAACGTTATGGTTTCATATTACTCTCCCTGTTTCCTCCTCCCTTCCCCCCCTCTCCTCCTCCCAATCTCTTCTCCTCCCCCCCTCAGGGTCGAGGTTCAGGGTTTCCTGGAAGGAGGAGATCCAGAGGAGGAGGCATTGGAGGAGGAAGAGGAGGCAGAGGAAGGAGCCGGCTGAAGACTCAGGACAGTCTGACAGTTTCCCCTGGAGTAAGAACACACACACACACACACACACACACACAGGTGGTCTACCAATAGCTGATCATCCTGTTTATATATCAGAAGTCGAGGTATTGATGGGTGTTATCTCTCCGTCAGTGTGTGTACGTGGAGACATTTCAGCCGAAGGAGGAGGAGGAGAACTCCATGCACAACACTGTGGTGATGTTCTCCACCTCTGACCACTTCACCCTCAGACAGGTACGCCTTCACCAGAGTCCTCTTAAACATCATTCAATTCTAGAGTCTGTGATCTCGACCTACCAAACAGCACCCTCTTAATGACAGACTCCAGGGGGCGCCACCAGCAGGTCAACTATTTAATGTGACTGACACTTTGGTTTATGACCTGCATAACTCATAGCATTCCCACCAGCCTCTGTGTACTTTGTGTCGACTGCTAATAAGCTAATGTTAGCATGATGATAAGCTAAAAATAACATTAGACAGTGTGGATAGGAGGATCCTCATTTTCTCTTAAACTTCTACACAATCAGACAGTGGAGTCGCCCCCTGCTGGACATTAGAAAGAATGCAGGTTTTAAAGACTTCTGCACGAACTGCACTTTGGAACCAAGAGGCCACGCCCACTTCCTGTATACAGTCTATGGATGAAAGTCACTAATTTAGTATCATTAGCAGGAAATTTAAATGCCTCAAAGTACCAGAGGACCACACCTTAAAACACAGCAGCAGCATCCAGGTGAATATGTTACTAGGTCCATAAATGAACACCTGTGTGTGTGTGTGTGTGTGTGTGTGTGTGTGTGTGTGTGTGTGTGTGTGTGTGTGTGTGTGTGTGTAGGACATGTGTGTGGTGTGTGGTAGTTTTGGTCAAGGGGCTGAAGGCAGACTGTTGGCCTGTTCTCAGTGTGGACAGTGTTACCATCCCTACTGCGTCAACGTCAAGGTCAGTACATAAACACACTCACGCGTGTAATCTGGTGTGTGTCTCTGTGTGTCTCTATAATCTGGTTTGTGTCTCTGTGTGTCTCTATAATCTGGTGTGTGTCTCTGTAATCTGGTGTGTGTCTCTGTGTGTCTCTATAATCTGGTGTGTGTCTCTATAATCTGGTTTGTGTCTCTGTGTGTCTCTATAATCTGGTGTGTGTCTCTGTGTGTCTCTATAATCTGGTGTGTGTCTCTGTAATCTGGTGTGTGTCTGTGTGTGTCTCTGTAATCTGGTGTGTGTCTCCGTAATCTGGTGTGTGTCTGTGTGTGTCTCTATAATCTGGTGTGTGTCTCTGTAATCTGGTGTGTGTCTGTGTGTGTCTCTATAATCTGGTGTGTGTCTCTGTAATCTGGTGTGTGTCTCTGTGTGTCTCTATAATCTGGTGTGTGTCTCTATAATCTGGTTTGTGTCTCTATAATCTGGTGTGTGTCTCTGTGTGTCTCTATAATCTGGTGTGTGTCTCCGTAATCTGGTGTGTGTCTCTGTGTGTCTCTGTAATCTGGTGTGTGTCTCTATAATCTGGTTTGTGTCTCTGTAATCTGGTGTGTGTCTCCGTAATCTGGTGTGTGTCTGTGTGTGTCTCTATAATCTGGTGTGTGTCTCTGTAATCTGGTGTGTGTCTGTGTGTGTCTCTATAATCTGGTTTGTGTCTCTGTGTGTCTCTATAATATGGTGTGTGTCTCCGTAATCTGGTGTGTGTCTCTGTGTGTCTCTATAATCTGGTGTGTGTCTCTGTGTGTCTCTATAATCTGGTGTGTGTCTCTGTGTGTCTCTGTAATCTGGTGTGTGTCTCTGTAATCTGGTTTGTGTCTCTGTAATCTGGTGTGTGTCTCCGTAATCTGGTGTGTGTCTGTGTGTGTCTCTATAATCTGGTTTGTGTCTCTGTGTGTCTCTATAATCTGGTGTGTGTCTCTGTGTGTCTCTATAATCTGGTGTGTGTCTCTGTGTGTCTCTATAATCTGGTGTGTGTCTCTGTGTGTCTCTGTAATCTGGTGTGTGTCTCTGTAATCCGGTGTGTGTCTGTGTGTGTCTCTGTAATCTGGTGTGTGTCTCTGTGTGTCTCTATAATCTGGTGTGTGTCTCCGTAATCTGGTGTGTGTCTCTGTGTGTCTCTATAATCTGGTGTGTGTCTCTGTAATCTGGTGTGTGTCTCTGTGTGTCTCTATAATCTGGTGTGTGTCTCTGTGTGTCTCTATAATCTGGTGTGTGTCTTTGTGTGTCTCTATAATCTGGTGTGTGTCTCTGTATGTCTCTATAATCTGGTGTGTGTCTCTGTAATCTGGTGTGTGTCTCTGTGTGTCTCTATAATCTGGTGTGTGTCTCTATAATCTGGTGTGTGTCTCTGTGTGTCTCTGTAATCTGGTGTGTGTCTCTGTGTGTCTCTATAATCTGGTGTGTGTCTCTGTGTGTCTCTATAATCTGGTGTGTGTCTCTGTAATCTGGTTTGTGTCTCTGTAATCTGGTGTGTGTCTCCGTAATCTGGTGTGTGTCTGTGTGTGTCTCTATAATCTGGTTTGTGTCTCTGTGTGTCTCTATAATCTGGTGTGTGTCTCTGTGTGTCTCTATAATCTGGTGTGTGTCTCCGTAATCTGGTGTGTGTCTCTGTGTGTCTCTGTAATCTGGTGTGTGTCTCCGTAATCTGGTGTGTGTCTGTGTGTGTCTCTATAATCTGGTGTGTGTCTGTGTGTCTCTATAATCTGGTGTGTGTCTCTGTGTGTCTCTATAATCTGGTGTGTGTCTCCGTAATCTGGTGTGTGTCTCTGTAATCTGGTTTGTGTCTCTGTAATCTGGTGTGTGTCTCCGTAATCTGGTTTGTGTCTCTGTGTGTCTCTATATTCTGGTGTGTGTCTCTGTGTGTCTCTATAATCTGGTGTGTGTCTCCGTAATCTGGTGTGTGTCTCTGTGTGTCTCTGTAATCTGGTGTGTGTCTCTGTGTGTCTCTATAATCTGGTGTGTGTCTCTGTGTGTCTCTGTAATCTGGTGTGTGTCTCTATAATCTGGTTTGTGTCTCTATAATCTGGTGTGTGTCTCCGTGTGTCTCTATAATCTGGTGTGTGTCTCCGTAATCTGGTGTGTGTCTCTGTGTGTCTCTATAATCTGGTGTGTGTCTCTGTAATCTGGTGTGTGTCTCTGTGTGTCTCTATAATCTGGTGTGTGTCTCTGTAATCTGGTGTGTGTCTCTGTGTGTCTCTGTAATCTGGTGTGTGTCTCCGTAATCTGGTGTGTGTCTCTGTGTGTCTCTGTAATCTGGTGTGTGTCTCTGTGTGTCTCTATAATCTGGTGTGTGTCTCTGTGTGTCTCTATAATCTGGTGTGTGTCTCCGTAATCTGGTGTGTGTCTCTGTGTGTCTCTGTAATCTGGTGTGTGTCTTTGTGTGTCTCTGTAATCTGGTGTGTGTCTCTGTGTGTCTCTATAATCTGGTGTGTGTCTCCGTAATCTGGTGTGTGTCTCTGTGTGTCTCTGTAATCTGGTGTGTGTCTCTGTGTGTCTCTATAATCTGGTGTGTGTCTCTGTGTGTCTCTGTAATCTGGTGTGTGTCTCTATAATCTGGTTTGTGTCTCTGTGTGTCTCTATAATCTGGTGTGTGTCTCTGTGTGTCTCTATAATCTGGTGTGTGTCTCCGTAATCTGGTGTGTGTCTCTGTGTGTCTCTATAATCTGGTGTGTGTCTCTGTAATCTGGTGTGTGTCTCTGTGTGTCTCTATAATCTGGTGTGTGTCTCTGTGTGTCTCTATAATCTGGTGTGTGTCTCTGTGTGTCTCTATAATCTGGTGTGTGTCTCTGTAATCTGGTGTGTGTCTCTGTGTGTCTCTATAATCTGGTGTGTGTCTCTGTAATCTGGTGTGTGTCTCTGTGTGTCTCTATAATCTGGTGTGTGTCTCTGTGTGTCTCTATAATCTGGTGTGTGTCTCTGTAATCTGGTTTGTGTCTCTGGTGTCCAGATTACGCGTGTCGTCCTGACCAAAGGGTGGCGCTGTCTAGAGTGTACGGTGTGTGAGGCGTGCGGCGAGGCCAGCGACCCCGGGCGACTGTTGCTATGTGATGACTGTGACATCAGCTACCACACCTACTGCCTGGACCCGCCCCTTCATACAGTACCTAAAGGAGCGTGGAAGTGCAAGTGGTGGGTCCACCTGTCTGTCACTTGTCTCTCGGTCTGCCTGCCTGTCTCTGAAGGTGGTTGCCCTTTCTAACAGTGTGTATGTGTTGTCCTCAGGTGTGTGTGGTGTGTCCAGTGTGGCTCTGCCTCCCCCGGGCTTCACTGTGATTGGCAGAGTAACTACAGTCGCTGTGGACCGTGTACCAGTCTGAGCCGCTGTCCTCTCTGTCAGAGACAGTACACACAGGACGACCTCATACTGCAGTGTCAGCAGTGCGACAGGTAACACACACACACACACACACACACACACACACTGTAGTTAGTTTGATATCAAAAAACATCTATGACTCTACCTTCAGCTGTTTCCCCTCTCTGTGTGTGTGTGTGTGTGTGTGTGTGTGTGACCTGTGTGTGTGTGACCTGTGTGCAGGTGGGTCCATGCCGTGTGTCAGGGGCTGTCCACTGAAGAACAGGTGGAATCTGCTACTGATGACGGCTTCGACTGCTCGCTGTGCCGAACACACAGCCGCAGCTCATACGGTAAAAACACACTCACCACCTAGAATCCAGCTAACAGGAGACATCACAGTTAACAGCTAATAGGAGACATCATATTAACAGCTAACAGGAGACATCACATTAACAGCTAACAGCAGACACAGCTAACAGGAGACATCACATTAACAGCTAACAGGAGACATCATATTAACAGCTAACAGCAGACACAGCTAACAGGAGACATCACATTAACAGCTAACAGGAGACATCATATTAACAGCTAACAGCAGACACAGCTAACAGGAGACATCACATTAACAGCTAACAGGAGACACAGCTAACAGGAGACATCATATTAACAGCTAACAGGAGACATCACAGTTAACAGCTAACAGGAGACATCATATTTACAGCTAACAGGAGACATCATATTAACAGCTAACAGGAGACATCACAGTTAACAGCTAACAGGAGACATCATATTAACAGCTAACAGGAGACATCACATTAACAGCTAACAGGAGACATCACAGCTAGCAGACATCACAGCTAACAGCAGACATCACAGCTAACAGGAGACATCACATTAACAGCTAACAGGAGACATCACAGCTAGCAGACATCACAGCTAACAGGAGACGTCACAGCTAACAGCAGTCACAGCTAACAGCAGTCACAGCTAACAGTAGACATCACAGCTAACAGCAGTCACAGCTAACAGTAGACATCACAGCTAACAGCAGTCACAGCTAACAGCAGACATCACAGCTAACAGCAGACATCATAGCTAACAGTAGACATCACAGCTAACAGCAGTCACAGCTAACAGTAGACATCACAGCTAACAGCAGTCACAGCTAACAGCATACATCACAGCTAACAGCAGACATCACAGCTAGCAGGAGACGTCACAGCTAACAGCAGTCACAGCTAACAGTAGACATCACAGCTAACAGCAGACATCACAGCTAACAGCAGACATCATAGCTAACAGTAGACATCACAGCTAACAGCAGACATCACAGCTAACAGCAGACATCATAGCTAACAGTAGACATCACAGCTAACAGCAGTCACAGCTAACAGTAGACATCACAGCTAACAGCAGACATCACAGCTAACAGTAGACATCACAGCTAACAGCAGACATCACAGCTAGCAGACATCACAGCTAACAGCAGACATCACAGCTAACAGCAGTCACAGCTAACAGCAGACATCACAGCTAACAGCAGACATCACAGCTAACAGCAGACATCACAGCTAGCAGACATCACAGCTAACAGCAGACATCACAGCTAACAGCAGTCACAGCTAACAGTAGACATCACAGCTAACAGCAGTCACAGCTAACAGCAGACATCACAGCTAACAGCAGACATCACAGCTAACAGCAGACATCACAGCTAACAGACACCACAGCTAACAGACATCACAGCTAACGGTAGACATCACAGCTAACAGCAGTCACAGCTAACAGGAGACATCACAGCTAACAGCAGACATCACAGCTAGCAGACATCACAGCTAACAGCAGACATCACAGCTAGCAGACATCACAGCTTACAGTAGACATCACAGCTAACAGCAGACATCACAGCTAACAGCAGACATCACAGCTAGCAGACATCACAGCTAACAGCAGACATCACAGCTAACAGCAGTCACAGCTAACTGTAGACATCACAGCTAACAGCAGACATCACAGCTAACAGCAGACATCACAGCTAACAGACACCACAGCTAACAGTAGACATCACAGCTAACAGACATCACAGCTAACAGACATCACAGCTAACAGACATCACAGCTAACAGCAGTCACAACTAACAGGAGACATCACAGCTAACAGCAGACATCACAGCTAGCAGACATCACAGCTAACAGCAGACATCACAGCTAGCAGACATCACAGCTAACAGTAGACATGACAGCTAACAGCAGTCACAGCTAACAGCAGACATCACAGCTAACAGCAGACATCACAGCTAACAGCAGACATCACAGCTAGCAGACATCACAGCTAACAGCTAACAGGAGGCGTCACAGCTAACAGCAGACATCACAGCTAACAGCAGACATCACAGCTAACAGCAGACATCACAGCTAGCAGACATCACAGCTAACAGCAGTCACAGCTAACAGAACACACACAGCTTCTGTTTCTGCTCCTAGTCCTCACACTGCAGCTCATTTTTATTAAGTTTTATTCTAAACTTCCGGAGACGTGTGTGTGTGTGTGTGTGTGTGTGTGTGTGTGTTTCAGGGAGATCAGACAGTTTTGAGTCTCCCTACATGGCTCAGATCATCTCCAGGATCAGAGAATCTGGTCAGTCTGACTCTCTCTCTGCTGTTAAATTCACAAACTGTACAGCCTGTCACTCTAAATCAAGATTAATATGTTAAAAACAGTCTTTATTTCTGCTAAATAATGTGTGTGTGTTTGTGCACAGACACAAAGACGTACACTCAGGATGGAGTGTGTCTGACTGAGTCGGGTCTCTCTCACCTGCAGTCTCTGGTTGAGCCGCTGACATCACCGCGCAGGTACCGCAGGTAAACGCTCTCTTCTCTTCTCTGCGTGGTTTTGGATTCGTTGTAGTAGCTGCTTAGAGTTTTATCATCACTAACTTTAACTAACTAGTTCTACATAGAGATTAGTCTTCGCTAAATATTTACACCCGCTAACTGCCAGCTGCAGAGGCTACATACTGTCAACTGACATGTTAGCATGCTAATATGAAAAAAACACCACCTACAGAACATGTAGCTTATAGTGAAAGTAATGAGAAAATATACTGTTGTTAGCTTAGCATAACTCGATATCTCTAAACAGACATTTACCTTGAAGAAATCACAGCTCCAGATGCTACAGTGACTTCCTGTTTACAGAGCTGATTGCTTCCTGTTTCCTGTCTGCGTCCTGCAGGTGTAAACCCAAACTGAAGCTGAGGATCATCAACCAGAACAGTGTGTCTGTCCTGCAGACTCCCCCCGACCCCGACCCCCCCACTGAGCAGGACCAAAGCAGAGGTCAGAGGTCAAACACACATACACTCTCATGCTTGTGAGGACTGTCCTTAATGTCCTCACTTCACTGGTCTAATGTCGCATAAGTCTACAAACACACACAGAATACCTGCTGTTTAAACCTGTCTGTCACTCTGCCTGTCTGTCCTTCATTACCAGGTGACTTGGAGTGTGAGTTAAAATCCGACTCCAGTCCTGAGCGAGATCACGCCCAGGATGATGACATCACAAAGGAGCCAGAGGTTACCGACGGCAACAAGAAGAGGAAGAGGAAACCCTACAGGCCTGGTGAGAAAGGATGGGTCTGTCTACACCCGTACCTTCGTCCTTCTCTACCTGTCTTTACCTCTTCTGTCTCCTCTACCTTTCTTTACCGGTTTACCTGTCTACACCTCTAACTGTCTACACCTGTGTTTTCCTGTCTCCCTGCCTGTCAGGTATCGGAGGGTTCATGGTGCGTCAGCGTGGAGGGAAGTGGGGTCAGAGCAGAATCAAACTGTGCAGAAAAGATTCAACAGAGACGATGCTGGGTCAGGACGAAGGTAAGACATCGCTCGCCTGTACCTGTGGACACGTCCCCCCTGGCTTCATGTCTCACCGTCTGTTGTTTATCAGATGCTTCCATGGAGACGGTGCCGCATGCCGACCAGACGATGGAGAAGGTCAAGAAGAGGTACAGAAAGAAGAAGACAAAGCTGGAGGAGGCTTTCCCTTCTTACCTGCAGGTAACACGCACACGCACACACACACACACACACACACACACACACACACACATATACACATATACACACATATATGTTCGGAGTGAAACCCTGCATTCTGATTGGCTGTCCCCTCCTGTCCAGGAGGCCTTCTTCGGTCGAGATCTTCTGGACAGGAGTCGACAGGTGGACAAGAGGGTGGGGCCAGAGGCATCAGGCCCCAGCCAATCAGGAGCAGCTACAGGGGTCATGAAATGCCCCAATCCTGGATTAAATGGCCCCTCTTCCTCAGGCCCGCTAGCTGGTGCCATGGCAACCAACGCCATCAAGAAACAGGGGGCACTGCGTGAGTTTTAATTAGAATCATGTGTGCACATCTTCATGTCTCATCTGTGTTTAGTAAACATTATCAATCATGTGTGTGTGTTATCATGGTGTGTGTGTGTGTGCTCGGTTCCATCCAGCCATGTCGGAGGAAGCTCTGATGGATCTGTCCGATGTTCTCAACACTGATCCTCACATACTGGCTACAGGACACACAGGTATACACACACACACACACACACACACACACACACACACACACACACACACAGAGGCAGAAGAGAGATTTCCGACACACCTTCACGTCTTTGTTCCGACGCTGAAGTGTACAGAAACGCACACAGCGAGCTGCTCCCCGCTCCTCCGTCGCCTCATGTCTCACCTGTTACTCATGTCGTTTTCCTGTTTGGTGTTTTTATCAGAACAAGCTGCAGCTACGATTCTTTTACTGTCCACTGTTTGACTTGATCAAGAAGAGTCTTCTCTCTCAGGCTGCAGGAGGTTTCTCCTCCAGTGATAACTGTGTGTCTGTTTTCAGGTCAGTTCCAGGTGGAGCGCTCCCCCTCTCCGTTTGGTAAGACTCCACAGGAAGACCTTGCTCCTCCTCCTGCTCCTCCTGCTCCTCCTCTTCCTCCTCCTCCTCCTCCTCCTCCTCCTCCTCCTCCTCCTCCTTTCCTCTTCTTCCTCCTCCTGCAGATCGTTGGAGTCTCCTTTAATGTCCGCTGTCTCTCTCTGTCATATTTCAGATGTAGTTGTTGTGTTGTGAGCATCAGGTGGATTTTGTTCCCTTTCAACAGAACCCAGCTACCTGTTTCCAGTCTATATGCTAAGCTAACGAGCTGCTAGCTGTAACTTTATATTTAGTGTACAGACATGAGGGTGGCATCGTTCTGAACTGACTCTCAGAGAGGTTTGTTGCTCTGGTCTTGTCCAGGCCGTTCTGACTCTGAGTCCTGAATTTTTTTCAGCAGCTGATACGAGTACAGAGAACAGCTGTATACTGTTAGCCCTGTGTGGATGTGATGCTATCAGGTTAAACCTTTATAAACATGAATGATCACATAGAGGACTTTATGTAGTTTAAAGCTGCAGTAGGTAAGACGGAGAAGAGAGCGGACTTTGCTTCAAAATTTGAAATTTGCCCCTCCCCCTCTCTCTCCGCGGCGCTCAGTCCTGCCTCCAAAGCCCTCCCCAAAGAGGAGGCTGTCATGCGCGTGCAGGCTAGTAACCATGGCAACTGAAAAAGTCACAATAACCACAGACATCTTAGCAATATGAAACATACACAGCAGAAATGAA
Source organism: Semicossyphus pulcher (assembly GCF_022749685.1). NCBI lineage: Eukaryota > Metazoa > Chordata > Actinopteri > Labriformes > Labridae > Semicossyphus > Semicossyphus pulcher. The sequence goes on from NW_027211691.1 coordinate 26,555,816, forward strand.
GCTGGGGTAATTACCTGTGGAGCTGAACTGTGTAACTCAGCATCGCTTTTTAATCCTCTCAGCTCCCGTAGCTCTCTCCACCTCAGAAACGGCGCTCTGATGTTTACTCTGGTTTAGTTTCGGTCTCGGTCCGACTCTTTCTCTTTAGCTTGCTTCTCCTCATGTCTCTTCTTCGGTGTAACGCTGTTTGTAGTGTCAGCCTCGCTGGCAGTGGAGGGACGGGCAGTTTGTTCATTCCTGCTGGTTGTTTTTCAGGCTTTGTGGAAACAAACCGGCCGACGCTGCGCACACTGAACAAATTGAGCTCGACCGCGTGAGCATGTGCGGAGGAGTGGTGCTGTGCAGCATGTGATTGACAGCAGCCTGAGAGACTGATGGGCTCTGATTGGTTGTTGTGTTTCGGGAGTGTTGGATTCTTTCAAATGCCAGGAGCAGTAGGAGGAGCCAGAGGAACATTTTTCTCATGTACGACTGCATGTTTAAAGTGACAGTTTGAGCAAATATGACAAAAAGTTAGTTTTAATAATGTTACCTACTGCAGCTTTAACAGTCAGTCAGAACATAAATACTTGAATGCTCTCTCTCTGCTGTCCGCTGAGCGTCGGAGAGCGCCTGATCCTGAACACAAGATTTGAATTAGTTTTTTTACAGACTCGGAGAGGAGGAGTTGTCTGACAATAGTCCAGCTCTCCTTTATCAGAATCAGACATACTTTGTGTTACAGTTGCTCTATAGAGAAATATATGGCATAAAATAGAAATAAGAAAAATGTCAAAAATGTGCATTATATATACAATAAAATAAGAGATTAAAGATTAAATGCTGAGAAGTGGATCTATGGTGAATTAAATATAAATGCCAGAATAAAGTTGAATGCCAAATAAGAGTACAATGCAAAAGTTATCCTCACACTTTCAAACATAGAGCACCTACAAACAGGCTCAGTTAGGATGAGCAGCAGCTCACCTGACAGCACCTCTGGAGACAGAGCTTCACTGAATTCAGCTGATTCATGTGACACATGCTCTACAACACTTTATGTTTCTGATCAGCAAATAAAACTGTTTGTTTTCATTGGGGGCTAATAAATAAGGGAATGAAGCTGGTGCACAGACCGGTGTGCTCGCTGTTACCTGATTCCACATTTCAGGCTGCATCAGGGGTATTATAATCAATAATTATTACTGGTATCTTTATCTAAACTTCTCCCAGTGAAGCTTGCTGAACAGTAGAGGACCTAAACCTGAGCCCTGTGGGACACCACAGAGAGCACACAGTGGTTCAGTGGTTGTGGTTTTATCAGCAGCTGAAGAGAGGTGTCCTGATATGAGACGTCTCATTGTGTCACAGCTTCTTCATGACTGACTAACAACCCTCCTCAGATCTCTGCTTCTTCTGCTCCTCCTGCAGCTCCCCCTCACTCCCCGTCTGTCTCTCTGTCTGTATTTACTGTCTGTCTGACTGTCTGTCTGTCTCTCAGCTGGTCTGGATATTGGCTCCATGGCTGACTCTTTGACAGGAAATGATGGGCGTGGCCAGAGGATGGTGCAGGAGGAGCCTCTGGATGCCATCTTGAGTCCTGAGCTCGACAAGATGGTCTCTGACGGTGAGTTTTTCTCAGCACTTTATTTGGATTATTATATATTGATTGGTTTACCCAAAACACGAGCTGAACCTTGTTTCATGAATCCTGTCAGACGTGTTATTGTGAGGGCAGCTGACTGATCAGTCATGTGTTGTTGTGCTTCAGGTGCCATCCTCAGCAAGCTCTACAAGATCCCAGGTAAGATTGAACACTGGTCTCACCTGCTGACAGCAAGGACACACTCTGCTGTAGTCAGACTTCACACTGAGCGTGTTCATCTGAAGTCAATACATTTATCTGTTCACCTGCTGTCTTTGGATTTCAGTATAAAATGATCATTATCTAATGTATTTAATATTTTATCCACATATTAACTAATCCTAAACACTTATTGCGAAAAATGTTGATGAGGAGTTGATGAGACGTTGACAACATTTGTACTGATGTTGTGGTAACTACATGATAACACTGGAGCGCGGTGCTTACTCTGGAGCGCGGTGCTTACTCTGGAGCGCGCTGCTGACACTGGAGCGCGGTGCTTACTCTGGAGCGCGCTGCTGACTCTGGAGCGCGCTGCTGACACTGGAGCGCGCTGCTGACACTGGAGCGCGCTGCTGACTCTGGAGCGCGCTGCTGACTCTGGAGCGCGCTGCTGACACTGGAGCGCGCTGCTGACTCTGGAGCGCGCTGCTGACTCTGGAGCGCGCTGCTGACACTGGAGCGCGCTGCTGACTCTGGAGCGCGCTGCTGACTCTGGAGCGCGCTGCTGACACTGGAGCGCGCTGCTGACTCTGGAGCGCGCTGCTGACACTGGAGCGCGCTGCTGACTCTGGAGCGCGCTGCTGACACTGGAGCGCGCTGCTGACTCTGGAGCGCGCTGCTGGTGTTGCTTCTACACGAGAAGTTAAAGCTTATACAGCAGCTGATTATAACAGCTACAGCATAACTAACTAAATATCCTAGTTAACCTTCAGGCTGTACAGAATTTAAGGAGATGAAGATACTTAAAGAAATGACATTCCTAGTTTGAATGCAACAAATGTGCAGCTTCTGTGTGTCTGCAGAGCTGGAGGGGAAGGACGTTGAGGAGGTGTTCACTGCTGTTCTCAGTCCAAACAGCAGCCACAACCAATCAGAGCAGAGCCAACACACACACACTGCTGCTGGGAGCAAGACAAACACGCACCACCCAGGTACACACACACACACACACACACACACACACACACACACACACACACACACACACACACACACACAGCTGGGTAAGTTAGTTAGTTAGTTCGTTTCCTGTTAAAGTTTTCATCATAATGAATCTTCAACATCAACAGGACCTTAAATTCATGGGGCACATCTGTGTGCTGTTAGTGGCTAATGTTAGCTTGCCTGTTAACACAGACGAACAGCTGACCAGCTAACGTAGCAAAGTAACTGTTTCATTAGATAATTCATCCAGACTCCTGGGGCTGATCTCGGTTTCTTTGTTACATCTGCTGATGAAGTATTTACAAACTAACACAAAATGCCCAAAGTCCTGAAGCTAACGGTACAAAGGTGTCTGACCAACGTGATGCCTGTCAATCACCTTCAGTCTCATGATCGCCACTAAAAGCAACAGGATGCTGCCTGCAGCTGACATTCTGTGTCACTTAAACCTCACCTTTATTTCACTGTGCTGAATGTTATTCTGATTAACTGCTCAGTGCATACAACACCAACATCAGGAGGAGGTGAGCTGAATGAGGAGGAGGTGAGCTGAATGAGGAGGGTGTGAGCTGAATGAGGAGGAGGTGAGCTGAATGAGGAGGGTGTGAGCTGAATGAGGAGGGTGTGAGCTGAATGAGGAGGAGGTGAGCTGAATGATGAGGGTGTGAGCTGAATGAGGAGGAGGTGAGCTGAATGAGGAGGAGGTGAGCTGAATGAGGAGGGTGTGAGCTGAATGAGGAGGAGGTGAGCTGAATGAGGAGGAGGAGAGCTGAATGAGGAGGAGGTGAGCTGAATGATGAGGGTGTGAGCTGAATGAGGAGGAGGTGAGCTGAATGAGGAGGAGGTGAGCTGAATGAGGAGGGTGTGAGCTGAATGAGGAGGAGGTGAGCTGAGCTGAATGAGGAGGAGGTGAGCTGAATGATGAGGGTGTGAGCTGAATGAGGAGGAGGTGAGCTGAAGGAGGAGGAGGTGAGCTGAAGGAGGAGAGTGTGAGCTGAAGGAAGAGAGTGTGAGCTGAATGAGGAGGAGGTGAGCTGAAGGAGGAGGGTGTGAGCTGAATGAGGAGGAGCTGAGCTGAAGGAGGAGGATGTGAGCTGGATGAGGAGGAGGTGAGCTGAATGAGGAGGAGGTGAGCTGAATGAGGAGGAGGTGAGCTGAATGAGGAGGGTGTGAGCTGAAGGAGGTGAGCTGAAGGAGGAGGGTGTGAGCTGAAGGAGGAGGGTGTGAGCTGAAGGAGGAGGTGAGCTGAATGAGGAGGAGGTGAGCTGAATGAGGAGGAGGTGAGCTGAATGAGGAGGGTGTGAGCTGAAGGAGGAGGTGAGCTGAATGAGGAGGGTGTGAGCTGAAGGAGGAGGTGAGCTGAATGAGGAGGGTGTGAGCTGAAGGAGGAGGAGGCGAGCTGAATGAGGAGGAGGTGAGCTGAATGAGGAGGGTGTGAGCTGAAGGAGGAGGTGAGCTGAAGGAGGAGGGTGTGAGCTGAAGGAGGAGGTGAGCTGAAGGAGGAGGAGGTGAGCTGAATGAGGAGGGTGTGAGCTGAAGGAGGAGGTGAGCTGAATGAGGAGGGTGTGAGCTGAAGGAGGAGGTGAGCTGAATGAGGAGGGTGTGAGCTGAAGGAGGAGGAGGCGAGCTGAAGGAGGAGGTGAGCTGAAGGAGGAGAGTGTCATGTTCTCTGTGTCTCTGTCGGGCTCACAGACGAACAGAAGCAGACGCTTTTCTACCTGAAAACATGACCTGTGATTCTCTCTCTCTCCAGCTGCTGTGTTTCCTCGTCTCCCGTTGATGAACGGCCTGATGGGAACTGCCCCTCATTTCACCAACACTCCCATGATGCCCAGCGGCGCTCAGGTTCCAGCAGGCTTTAGGTTGCCCCCTCCAGAGGGCCCCACCCACACTCCAGTCCCGGGCTCCGGCCCCCAGGTGGCCTCGACCAATCAGACATCAGCTGGGGAGGGAGAGCAGGATGTGATGTCGACGGCTCAGAGAGGCACGTTGAAGTGGGAGAAAGAAGAAACTCTGGGAGAGATGGCCACCGTGGCTCCTGTCCTCTACTGTAACACCAACTTCCCCCAACTGAGAGAGCAGTATCCTGGTACACACGCACACACACACACACACACACACACACTCACAGACACTTACATGACCTCTTAGTTCAGGATGTAGATCTGAAGATGCACCAACAGATGACATCACAATAAACTCTGGTGGACTGTCTGTCTTGCAGTGATTAAAGGGTTAAACCTCCACACTGCTGATGGAAGGAGTTTATTTATTGTTTGACAGAAGCCTGACAGGAGGCCCCGGACCTCTGTGGAACCAACCAGAATGACGCTGATGAAAGCACAGCACTGTCTCCTAAAACCTTGTAAAAACCTTGTGTGTGTGTGTGTGTGTGTGTGTGTGTGTGTGTGTGTGTGTGTGTGTGTGTGTGTGTGTGTGTGTGTGTGTGTCAGACTGGTCCACCAGAGTGAAGCAGATCACCAAGCTGTGGAGGAAAGCGAGCTCTCAGGACCGAGCGCCCTTCGTGGTGAGATTTTTTTCCTGCTTCTGTCACAGTCCTGTTTTAACAAAGTCACCTCTCAAGCTTAGCTGCAGGGCTAACTGCTAACAAGTTAGCCCCATGCAAAGTGTCTCCTAACTGTGTGTAAACACTGGATGGTGACACATAGCTTATTTACCATGATAGCTTTCTCTGTTCTGGACTCTCTGATGTAAAGATCAGATGTTTGTTCACTGCTGCATCACACTTACTCCTGGAGACTGTGGCCAGTCTGTCTCTCTCCCTCTGTCCCTCCCTCCCTCTCTCACGTTTGGGCACATTTTAAGGTTTAACTGGAAACTCAGGGCGTCCTGTTACAAGTTTAGTCTGTGAACCAGGTTTTCTGTCTTTGGCAGCAAAAAGCTCGAGATAATCGGGCGGCTCAGCGCATCAACAAGGTGCAGCTGTCCAACGACCCCCTCAAACGCCACCAGCCCCTGCAGCAGCCGCAGCCACCACCGCCACCGCCGCCGCCACTACCGGGGCCCTATGATCCTGTTTCCATGGAGATGGATGGGGCGTTCAAAGACCCGCTGAAGCCTAAGGAGTCTGAACAGGAACAGGAGTGGAAGTTCAGACAGGTGAGTTTCAGTTTGTTTTTCTTTGGCTCATCACCCCCACCATGGCGTAGAACCAGAGAGAGAAATCCACACCAGACTCCAGTCACACACTGCAGCGTTGAAGCTGGAATGATCCTGATGCTAAAGTTCTGCAGAGACTAAAAATCGTTCCTGAGTGTAATCAGGAAGATCATCAGAACACAAGTCAGGACACAAGTCAGGACACAAGTCAGGACACAAGTCAGAACACAAGCCAGGACACAAGTCAGGACACAAGTCAGAACACAAGCCAGGACACAAGCCAGGACACAAGTCAGGACACAAGTCAGAACACAAGTCAGGACACAAGTCAGGACACAAGCCAGGACACAAGTCAGGACACAAGCCAGGACACAAGTTAGAACACAAGTCAGGACACAAGCCAGGACACAAGTCAGAACACAAGTCAGAACACAAGTCAGGACACAAGTAAGTATACAAGTCAGGACACAAGCCAGGACACAAGTCAGAACACAAGTCAGAACACAAGTCAGGACACAAGCCAGGACACAAGTCAGGACACAAGTAAGTATACAAGTCAGGACACAAGCCAGGACACGAGTCAGAACACAAGTCAGAACACAAGTCAGAACACAAGTCAGGACACAAGTCAGGACACAAGTAAGTATACAAGTCAGGACACAAGCCAGGACACAAGTCAGAACACAAGTCAGAACACAAGTCAGAACACAAGTCAGGACACAAGCCAGGACACAAGTCAGGACACAAGTAAGTATACAAGTCAGGACACAAGTCAGGACACAAGTCAGAACACAAGTCAGGACACAAGCCAGGACACGAGTCAGAACACAAGTCAGAACACAAGTCAGAACACAAGTCAGAACACAAGTCAGGACACAAGTCAGGACACAAGTAAGTATACAAGTCAGGACACAAGCCAGGACACAAGTCAGAACACAAGTCAGGACACAAGTCAGGACACAAGTCAGGACACAAGCCAGGACACAAGTAAGTATACAAGTCAGAACACAAGTCAGAACACAAGTCAGGACACAAGCCAGGACACAAGTAAGTATACAAGTCAGGACACAAGTCAGGACACAAGTCAGAACACAAGCCAGAACACAAGTCAGGACACAAGCCAGGACACAAGCCAGGACACAAGTCAGGACACAAGCCAGTACACAAGCTAGGACACAAGTCTGGACACAAGTCTGGACACAAGTCAGTATAGAAGCCAGGACACAAGTCAGTACACAAGTCAGTGCACAAGTCAGAACACAAGTCAGTGCACAAGTCAGTATAGAAGCCAGGACACAAGTCAGTACACAAGTCAGTACACAAGCCAGGACACAAGCCAGGACACAAGCCAGGACACAAGCCAGGACACAAGTCAGGACACAAGTCAGTACACAAGTCTGGACGCAAGTCTGGACGCAAGTCAGGACGCAAGTCAGGACGCAAGCCAGGACGCAAGTCTGGACGCAAGCCAGGACACAAGTCTGGACACAAGTCTGGACACAAGCCAGGACACAAGTCAGTATAGAAGTCAGTACACAAGCCAGGACACAAGTCAGTACACAAGTCAGTACACAAGCCAGGACACAAGTCAGTACACAAGCCAGGACACAAGTCAGTACACAAGCCAGGACACAAGTCAGTACACAAGTCAGTACACAAGTCAGTATAGAAGTCAGTACACAAGCCAGGACACAAGTCAGTACACAAGTCAGTGCACAAGCCAGGACACAAGTCAGTACACAAGTCAGTACACAAGTCAGTACACAAGTCAGTACACAAGTCTGGACGCAAGTCTGGACGCAAGTCAGGACGCAAGTCAGGACGCAAGCCAGGACGCAAGTCTGGACACAAGTCTGGACACAAGCCAGTACACAAGTCAGTATAGAAGCCAGGACACAAGTCAGTACACAAGTCAGTGCACAAGTCAGAACACAAGTCAGTATATAATCATGTTTCATGTCCAGCCGGGCAGCACCACACCTTCTTTAATACTTACTGAGGCCCTTCTGCTCCTCAAACAGCTGTGAACAGGCTCCTAAAACGTTATCTCCGTTTGATTTAGTAAAGACGTCAGCTTTCGCAGCATGTAGTTACTGTGTTTTGTCTTTAGACGGCAGTGTGAGTCTAAATGCTCCTCTGTTTGTAAAATGCATATCTTTACCTGCAGCAGGTGAATGAATCTTCCATCTAACAGGAAGTGCTAAGCTCTTCTTCATGGGGTGCTAAATTTGATGCTGTGGTGCAATCAAAGCGGCAAGATGGTGTGGGTTTCCCGCTCTGAGCAGTAACCATAGTAACCAGCAGGCTGCATGTGAGGGGGTGGAGTGAGGGCTGGGCGAGTGGATGAAGGGGGTCACATGTTGTCATTGTGTCACTGATGAAGATGATGTGCATGCCTGCTGAGCCTCCTCCCTCACACTAACGTCTCTCATGTAATTGTCATTGAAAAGGGAGAGGTTAATGACAGATGGGGAGCCGGTAAGAAGAGGCAGCAAAATCTCCCCCAAAGCAAAGCCATAAAATCACCAACAGATAAAGATTGTCCCTACCAGGCATCTGTAGCAGGAGGTGGCAAAGAGGCTCTGGTAAGATCTCAAGGCAAACCTGTTCCAGGCAGACTTCCTGGATCCATCACTCTGAAATCCTCTACCTGTCCTGGATCAGTCCTGCACCGGTCCCCCCCCCCCCCCCCACACACACACACACACACACGCAAACACACACACACACACACACACACACACACACACACACACACACACACACTTAAGTTTGCAGTCCGTCACCCTGGAGGTCAACAGATGGTTGACAGCTGGTAAACAAACATAACCAACCCAACATGTGGATCCCGAGTAGAGCCGATTCATCGACAGACAGGAAATTAATTATTATTATTTCAATCAATCTGGAACTTTTAAATCGATCCGATCTGTATGTTTTTACAAAGAACTGGTCTCCAGGTTTTTCAAATGTAAATGTATTTAGATTTTATAGTTTGACTCATGTCTCATCTGTTAACATGGAGGAGGCGAGCTTTATGGCCTATACTGCAGCCAGTCAGCAGGGAGCGCTTATATGGAGCTGTCATGTCAGCCATCTTTTCGTACAGTGTGGTAGATTCTGTCAGAATGTGGTGGTTCTTGACGTTGGACTTTTCTTTAATGCTGTCTTTATAGCAAACAATGGAACCATTGATCCTTCTCGTGCTTAGACTTCAGCTCTGTAGAGAGAACACGATGGTACCATCAAAATAAGAACCTCACTGACCTCCAGGACGGGAGCGCTGCAAACTACAAGTGTTGTGCTGAGATGGAGCCGAGGCAGACATTGCAGGAGCAAAGAGGGTTTCAGAGGGATGGGCTCGGGGTCGGTCCTGCTCACCTTCTCTGGGCCGGACAGTTTATTTTGGAGCTGCAGAAAAAGGTTTTTGTTTCCCTGGAGGGAAGTTCAATCTGACTCCAAAAACATCACTTCAGCGTGAGCACATTTGAAGATGACCCAGAGTCGGTGTCCGGGACCAGAGTCTGTCTCTGACTGATTTTATTCTGAAGCGATACTGCCTCGCTCTGAATGTTGCTGCTGTCGTCCTTCGACATCCACCTCACACTGATCTGAGAACAGAACTCTCGCTGTTCTCTGATATCAAGAACCGATGCACTTTTCTGTCCTGATGCGGATACCTGGGCTTTTTGTACCGATCCAGTGTAGAGCAAGCTGTGACCCTCAGGAGACTGCAGTCCTTCTTTGCCTTCTAAACCTAAATGTACCAAACACACAGATATGCATTATAGAATATACTAATATAAATGTATTTGTGTGGTTTTATGTGTGAAACCAGGCGGTGGAACCCCTCGTTCCCTCAGCCAGAAACACAAACAAAACGTCTTCTGTCACGTCGTTTGTTCTGTTCCATCATGGGGAAGTCGGTCTCGTCTTTCTAAGGTCCATCAAATCAAAATGCATGTTTTTTTATCCTGTGCATTTATCGTCGCCTTTTTGTCAGTATCTGGCTCAACAAGGACAGAACGATATCTTAGTTTTGTCACTGTTGACTAATCTAGCAGCAAATGAAACGCTTTCTAACAGTAACCGTCTGGAGAGGAACACCACAGAGCAAGCTAGCTAGGAGGTTAGCCTCCCATGCTTGCTAATCCTTTGTCATGTGGGGGAATACTCTAGGAGAACGGCAGGAAAACCAGAGTATCACTCTGTTTGTCAAGCGTTCACCTGCTCCCCACATGATCCTATTTCGGAGCTAGGAAGTAGTTCTTCTGACTCCGGTGTGTTCACAAGCTTTAAGAAATGTAGAAACAACATGGACGCCACAGTCTTAGTTACACATTAATACCATAGCACACATTACATCACACCAACATTTACTTGGTCTTGTTTCAACGTAAAATGACGTCAAATCGGGAACCAAGAGTTCTTTTTCCCACTTAAGCATTCATGCAAATTTTCTCACTTAGAAACTCGTTCTTCCAATTTTGCTGACAGCCGTTGAATGCGTCGTGTTTTCTCCTCAGTGTGTACTCCGTGTGTAGGACAACAGCAGCTTCACATTCACTGCGAGCAGGTGTGATGGACCAGGTGAGAGACAGACAGGAGAGAGCAGTCAGCAGGGAGGACAGATGATCAGCTGTAACAGGTTAACCGTTAACCCCCCCCGACCCCCCAGAACCACAGAGGACTAAAACACACCACAGTCACATCAGTCTGAACACGAGGAGGAGTTTAATCATGCTCCAGAGCTTAATCTGATGATGGAGGTGTTTTAGTCATGTGGTTTCTTTCCCCCCATCCCCCTGCACGCTGTGACATCATCATCACTGATTCTCCACTTTTGCTGAGCGAGAGAGAGAGAGAGAGAGAGAGAGAGAGAGAGGGACAGTGAGCATTACTAGCTGCCATGTCATCATGTTTGAGCTCCACCTGTAGAGAGCGATCAGCACTCTGAAGTGTGTTTGTGCGTGTGCGTGTGTGCGTGTGTGTGTGTGTGTGTGTGTGTGTGTGTGCGTGTGTGTGTGTGCGTGTGTGCGTGTGTGTGTGTGCGTGTGTGCGTGTGTGTGTGTGTGTGTGTGTGTGTTCTCTCAGCAAATGCGTCAGAAGAGTAAGCAGCAGGCCAAGATGGAGGCCACGCAGAAGCTGGAGCAGGTGAAGAACGAGCAGCTCCTGCAGCAGAGGCAGCAGCAGCTGTTGGCCGGCCGACTCTCCCCAGAATCCGGCAGCCGCAGCCCCGTGACCACGGGAGGCAATGCCTCCCCCCTAAACGCCTCCCCCCTCCACCCACCTGCCTGCAGGGAGGGGCCATCCAGACAGCACCTCCTCCAGAGTTCAGGATTGGCTGACGATGTCTTCCTCAGACCCCAAGCTCCTCCCCCCTCCGGCTTCTCCTCACTTCCTCACTCCCCCCACCCCTCCTCCCCTCACCACCAGCCCCCGTCCTCCCCCCAGATGTTCTCTCCGCCCTCCTCCCGCCCCTCCTCACCCTGGGACCCCTACAGTAAAGTAGTAGGGACACCTCGCCCCACCTCCTCCCAGGCTGGAGGCCCGCCTGCCCCACAGCAGCAGCGTCGCAACTCCCTCAGTGCCTCCCCAGCCCACGATGTCTTTGGATCTCCTGCCCCCTCCCCAGACTCAAAAACCCCCGAAGTCTCCAGGACCCTCCTAACCCAACCAGGTAACTCCTCCTGACGGTCTCCTCCTTGTTTCCTCCTCCTCCCAACCCACTCCTTGTTTTCTCCCCCTATTGACCGTCTCTTTGTTTTCTCCTCCTCCTAACCGCCTCCTCCTTGATTCTCCTCCCAGGACTGCAGCAGAGCAGAGCAGGTATGATGACCCCCCCCTCGGGCTCGGCCCCCGACCTCTCAGCTCGACTTGTGGGTATGCGATCAGCAGAGACGTACCAGAGGACTCCTCATAACAGCAGTAACATGCGTGGGCCTGAATTTTACGGTCGGACAGGTGAACTTGTCCAAGGCGGGTTGTTTAAAGCCCCCATGCCGCCCCAGCACCAGCCAGAGGTATTTGGCAGCGCAGGAGGAGCAGGTAGGAGGGACCCGTCCAGACCCACAGACCTGGGCTTTGCTCTTCCTCAGTCCCAGGACCCAGCCTTCCCCTCCAGTCCGTTGTCAGGGCTTGGCTCCCCCCACCGCAGCCCCTACGCCCAGACGCCCGGCACCCCCAGACCTGACTACGCCCAGCAGGTCACTGACTCCTTCACCCAGCAGTCACCTTTGACCACACAGCCTTCACCTGATCCCTTTGCCAACCCTCAGACTCCTGGTACACCACGTCCCCATTCTGACCCAGCGTACCTGACCACACCACCTGCACTGCGACTGGACCAGTATAACCAGCAGTCAGCCAACCGTCGGCCATCCCCCTCCCACCCAAACCTGGACCCCTACTCCTCCAACCCAGGGACACCCCGCCCCCCTGTCACAGAGCGCTTCCCTCGATCACCAGGGAATCAGCGGAGCACTGACCCCTACGCCCAGCCCTCTGGTACACCACGCCCCTCGCCGGACCCCTACGCCCAGGACCCCTATGCACAGCAACCCTCCACGCCACGGCCCCAGAAGGCCCCTGAGCCCTTCAGCCAGGCCCCCGTAGAGAGCTTCACTCCTCAGCCTGCAGGGTCCGGTTCATCCCCACTGGCTCCAGGGCTGCCTGGAGATACGGTGACGTTCACTGCAATTCACCACCAGGTAACTGATAACGTTGAGACTTCTACAGGTCTCTGCAGTTTACGTGTCTGTGTGTCTTTGAAATTGTGTATTTCATTTGATTATTTTTTTCTCTTCTCAGCTGCAGCCATCTCCAGGAAGACATCAGCAACATCAACATCAACAAGCTGGTAAGGCTTCGGGTCATGACCCCTTTGAGCAGGGTCACATGACACCAGGCCCCTCACAGGCAGACAAGACAACAACCAATGAAATGACAGCGCTGGCAGTGGCTTCTGCAGATGGACCAATGAGCATGCTGCCTCAGCTTGGTGACTCAGAGGAGAAGCTGAGACAGGTAGGACAGGTGTCACTCTGTCATTTAATAAAAACAGGAATCGCACGTTTCAGCGTCTCTGATTCAGAGAGGCTTAGTTCTCAGCTGTTCGTCCTCTGTGCTGGCTTCTACACAGTTTACTGAGTTCTGCTGTCTGTGTTCCTCGCAGCGTCAGCGGCTGCGACAGCTCATCCTCAGGCAGCAGCAGCAGAAGAGTGCGTTACGACAGGAGAAAGGTCTGCAAGAGGCAGCCTCTGGAGCCTCTGCGCCTCCTGCTGCTCCTTCTGGCTCCACCCCTACGTCTGCCACTCCATGTCACTGGTCCCAGGAGGACTCCTCCTCTGCTCCTCCAGCAGACCTGTTTGGACGCCCCCCTCCCCCGTACCCTGGCACTGTGAGGCCTGCCGGGGCAGGAGGGCTTCCGACCTCCAGGTTTCCTGGAGGTTTCCCAGGGGAGCAGCAGAGGGGCTTCACCCCCACCGAGCCTCCCTTTCCCAGGCAGAGCCTCCCCGGACAGCTGGGAGTCAGAGGACCGGTGCTGAGGTGAGAGGAGCAACGCCACATGGTCCTTACCTGATCTGATCATGTGTTCTGCTTAACCTTCCTCTCCTCTGTCCCCTCTTCTCCCCTCAGGTTCAGTGTTCCTCCAGGAGCTCCAGCGGCTCTCCAGGACTCCTTTTTACGTCCTCCCCAGGGATCGGTGCCTGGATCTGGGCTCAGTGTGGTGGAAGGAGTCCAGGTCCAAATGAGGAGGCCGATGTCCGGGGAGTTCACCGGTATCCGACCCCTCACTTCTCCCAGCGCTCCTCATCAAATGATGCCAGGTGAGACAGACAGCCAGCAGCCTGTCTCTATCTAGATTAACAATAATAACTAAAAACAACAGTAATTTAAGTGTCTGCTCCACTGCTGCCTCAAGCTGTTAGTTTGTGTGAGTGTTGTTGTGTTGAACCTGAACTCACCATTTAAAACACAAAGTCACACAACACAACAAACTGAGGATCTAAGCAGCAGCAGAGCAGCAGCTAAAATCACTGTTTTTATCAATGGAGTCTGGTGTGTTTGCAGGGAGCGATGTAGGATCTATCTCTGTAGGGATCCTTTGTGTGAAGTTGTCTCACACTAACTCACTGACAGGCTCAGATTGTTATTCTGTCATGTTTTTTACAGCGCGGCACTGATACGTAAACTTTGCAAAAGGATGTGGATACTTGTTCTGTTACTTATAAGAAGAACAATCTTTCATTTACTTTATTATCTAAGTCATGTAAAGTCACTTGGGTCCCCCACCTCCCCTCCCCAGGTGTCCCCCAGCCCTTCCTCCCCCGCTCCCTCCCCCTCCAGCAGCACAGCTTCATGGGACAGCCCTACATTGAGCTTCGACACCGAGCCCCTGAACACCGCCTGAGGCTGCCCTTCGCTCTGCATGCAGCCCCGGAACCTGAGGCCTCTCTCCTGCACCCCAGAGACCTCCACCCCTCTCTAGTCAGGCCTGGTCAGGGGGGCAGGATGGTCGAGATGCCGCTGGGCCAGCAGACGGTAATGGAGCAGCACCTCAGCCACACGGCCACACTGACACAGAGCGGCGAGGCGACGGGGTCTGACGGGATGGAGGAGCACCTGGAGGGGGAGGACTCGGCTGTGAAGGACTTGGAGGACGTGGAGGTGAAAGATCTGGTCGACCTCAACCTGAACCTCGACCCTGAAGACGGTAAGTCACACCACATTTTCACTGTGTTCCCCGTATCTCAGCTCAAATGTTCTCTCAACATAAGAAGCTTCTTGCTGTGACTACGCACAGACTTGTGATGTTTAGTGAGAAAACATTCTGTTTCAGGAAAAGAGGACCTGGATCTGGGTGCTAATGACCTCCACCTGGACGACTTCCTGCTGTCAGGCAAGTTCGACCTGATTGCCTACGCCGACCCAGAGCTCAATCTTGAGGACAAGAAGGACATGTTCAACGAGGAGCTGGACCTGGGGGATCCGGTGGAGGAGAGGGATGGAGCAGGTGGGACCAGAAAGACAGATAGCCACACCCAACTGATTGGCCAGGTCAAACAGGAAGTGCAGGATGGTGTCCAAACAGAAGCCAGAGATGGACCCTCTGCACCTCCAGGAGCTCCAGGCCCTGCCCTCCTCATCAAGGTATTACGTCTGTTATTGATCATCTATAATACCTGATGGTATGAACTAATGATCAGTAACAACCTTCTCTCATGTCAACTTCCTCCAGGAGAAGGGAGAGGACTCTGCTTCTGGTGCCCAGAAACAGGCTCTGCTGTCAGGCATGGCTCCCCGGGGTCACCCCCCCATGGCTGGAGGTAAAATCAGGACTGACGTGTGTCTGTAACTTTGGATCAGGATTCTCCTGCATTTCATTGACGGATTATTGATGGAGCTGTTTCAAGTTTAACCCCTCCTCCTCCTCCTCCTCCTCCTCCTCCTCCTCCTCCTCGTCTTCCTCCTCCTCCTCCTCCTCCTCCTCGTCTTCCTCCTCGTCTTCCTCCTTCTCCTCCTCCTCCTCCTCGTCTTCCTCCTCATCTTCCTCCTTCTCCTCCTCCTCCTCCTCGTCTTCCTCCTCGTCTTCCTCCTCCTCCTCCTCCTCTTCCTCCTCCTCCTCCTCCTCCTCCTCCTCCTCCGCTTCCTCCTCCACAGGTCAGCTGTCTGTCTTCCAGCAGAGACCACTTGGACCCTCCCTGTCCCCCTCGACTCTGTTCAACTCCATCCCTCAGGGTCTCCTGGTGCCCCCCCACCCCAGCCTGACTCCTCAGGGCCCCTCTGCCTCGCCTAACCCGCTGCCCCTCCAGCCCTCCCAGCCTCGCCTCCTCCTAAATCCCCAGACCCAGCCCCCAAACCCTGGAACCTCCACCCAGAGCCAGGCCATCTTCCTCCAGGACCAGGACCAGGACCAGGATCAAGACCAGGACCAGAGCAAACACCGGCCTCTGCTCCTGGAGGAGCAGCCGCTCCTCCTGCAGGACCTCCTGGACCAGGAGCGCCAGGAGCAGCAGCAGCAGAAACAGATGCAGGCCCTGATCAGACAGAGGCCCACCCCCGACTCTGTGGTACCCAACATGGGTAAGACCTGAGCGGACTGAGCCAGGACAGAACCTGAGCCAGGACAGACCCTGTGATGTGGCTCCTGTTGACCTCTTTGTTGTTGTCATGTGTTTCAGCAGACTTTGACTCCATCTCTGACCCCATCATGAAGGCTAAGATGGTGGCTCTGAAGGGCATCAACAAGGTGATGACGCAGGGCAGCCTGGGACTTAACCCCATGGTCATCAACAGGTAGGGCGACCTCTGACCCTTGTGTTGTAAGGTCATGCTCAGAGTCTGGTCACTTTTACTTCATGTTCTTTAAAAGGCTCTTAATGTTTGGACCTCTTTATTAAAGCTCTGAACTCCTGACAACACGTGCTCTCGTGTTTTATATCCTGATCTGTTCCTGCTCTTTGGTTTGTTTATGATTCACAGCGGTGTTGAGACATTTTATTCTCCAGTATATATTCTCCCCTCGTATGAAGCGCTGGAAGCTCCTCCCCTCGTATGAAGCGCGCTGTGTTAATAAAGTGCATAAATATTTGTTGAATCCTCAGAAGAACAGAACACAGACGATGTCAACACAGTAAAGTCGACGCGGGTTGCTCAATCAGAAGGTTGTAGACTTCACTTTCAGTTTGTTGTTGGAGCTGATCAAAGCTCTATAGACGTCCGTTAAAGCAGCATGTTAGCCCCCCCGGCGTGCTTCAGCCTGGACACAGAGCAGACTCATAAAGTGTAGGACGGAGAACACGTGTCGTCTGCACACACAACACTTGATGAGACAGAATGTGAAACACTTGGTGTACATGTTATGATCCTTTGAGTCTTCAGGAGTACGATGAAAGCTCCAGTTCCTCTCACCTGATTAACATACATGTGAACAAAGCTCATCAGAGGACACGAGGCAGACGTCCCTTCTTTAACTCGCTCTCTCTCTGTTCGTCAGGTTCCAGCAGGCTCCGGGGCCTCCGGGGGCCCCAGCTGCTCCTGTGGCCCCGGGTCCAGAGGGGCCTGCCCAGACTGTACACCTGGTGGGGCAGGTGTGTAGAAGCACAGCATGTGTCCTAATAACAGTAAAGAGTTGATTTGTGACTTTATCTTCATGTCGTGTTGGACTGAAAGACTCGTTTGAACTTCCTGTGTCTTCTCTTCCTGTCAGGACGGGAAGCTGAACCCCCCCTTGGTGCGACCAAACCCCCCCAGCTTCGGCCCGGGCTTCGTCAGTGAGTGTCGGCAATAATCTGAGATTATTCATATTTATTGAAACAGCAAACTGTCAGAGACGATCGTGATCAATCGACATTAAACATCAAAGACAGTCAGTGGCTCGGTAACAGGGGGTCACTAATCGTCTTTATGGTCCTGCAGACGAGTCTCAGCGGCGTCAGTACGAGGAGTGGTTGGGGGAGACGCAGCAGCTCCTGCAGATGCAGCAGCGCCTCCTGGAGGACCAGATCGCAGCCCACCGTAAGACCAAGAAAGCTCTGTCAGCCAAACAGAGAACAGCCAAGAAGGCGGGGCGAGTGCTCGGCGAGGAGGACGCCGCCCAGCTGCAGAACATCACTGAGCAGCAGGGGGCGGTGCAGAAACAGCTGGAGCAGGTACACGAGCACACCTGGGCCTCTTCTACTGGGACACACAGATTCATGAACATACTTAGTCTATTTCTTTATTTCACTCAGGGGGATCCATATCACAAAACACAAACAACAGACACACACACAAAGAGAAAAAATCAGAAATAAAATACAAAGCCTTCCACAATGTTCAGTGTCTAACTTACAGACAAGTTCACCAATGGTTCCACAGTCTGGAAGAAAATCTGACAGAACAGCGTACAGGGTTACCCAGAACAGCGATTAAGTGGTTTTCTGACTCAGATGCCCTACACATAAATCTATACATCAGGTTACGTAAAACAGCAGGGCAGGTAGGTTCCCCGACACTGACACACATATGGCTTGCACTGGAGCTTCTTGAAGCTCTCAGCAGCAGCCTCATGCTGTCGTTATAAGCCACTGTGAGTTTTCTAATGCTGCCTTGTTTATAACGACACCACAGGTAGGCAGTATACAAAGGTGTACAATACGCTCTAAAGAGTGAGATCTTCACAGATACAGAGCACATGCTAACCTTACGACACAACATGTTCGCTTAAGCATACAGCTTCTATAGATGTCCTGTCATCAGACAGGTCATTTGTGATAATATGGCCCACATATGTAATCGCACTGCACACACTGAGTGCAGTGCCAGACAGATAAAAGTCAGGGAAGGTTGACTTTCTGTCTTCTCTACTTCTGACAATCATGATCTTACTCTTTTTAGCGTTTATTTTATATCAAAATCAGCAGCATACTGTGTGCATGTTCTCAGAAGCTGTTGGAGACCAGCACTATACGGGCTAAAAATGACCAAATCATCTGCGTACATAAGGTGATTCATTAGTGAGTCACCAGCCCTACAACCTGTACCACATGCGTTTAAAATCAAAGACAAATCATTCATATGTATATTACAAAGAAAAGGAGACAGACTTCCGCCCTGGTGAACACCATTGGTCACATGGAAGGGAGCAGATGTTACATTCCCCCATCTCACTCTCATTGCCTGATGCGAGAACCAACAAACCAAGATTCTAGTTAAGAAACCAGGGACCCCATTTTTAAACAATTGTAAAAATACTTTCTCATGATTAACACGATCGAATGCTTTAGAAGCATCAATGAAGCACATGAACATTGTGGAATTTTATTATATTTATCTAAAATTTCCTTTGGTGCAAAAATACATAAATCAGTGCCATGCTTTCGTTTAAAACCAAATTGGTTGTCAGGAGACAGGACGTACTTCTCAAGTCTACACAGTAGAACTGTCTCCAGCACTCTGGACATGACACTGGCCAGAGCTGTTGGCCTGTAATTATCTGAGCTGTTCAGCTTCCCCACTTTATCTTTGATAACAACAGAGAGCAAAGAATCAGGTAACACTCCATGAACAAAAACACCTGTGTAGCATGCAGCCACCAGAGGGCCCAGTTTCTAACAAGTTTAATATGTTCAGCTGTAATATTATCCAAACCACAGGCCTTATTATCTCTTAACTTCAATATTGCTTCATGGACTTCAGCCGAAGTGACAATAACATCACCATTAAACTCCACATTATCCACTCCAAACAGATTACTTTCTACACAGTTTAACAGTTCATCATATTGTTTCCGCCATGACTGAAGTTTCATCAGGACCACTCACACCATCCATATTAGATGGAAGAGATGTTTTGCAATTATTAATAGTTTTAATTTCTTCCCAGAAGTCATTCACATTATTGTTTTGCAGCTTCCTTGCCAGTGAATCTGACCTCATAGTATTTTCATTTCTTTTAATATAGCGAAGTGCATATTTAAATCTAGCATTAGTGCGTTTTTATTTTCAAACAAGGGGCCATGCCTGCTGTCGCCTGACTCAGCCCTCTGCATGGAGCTCTTCTACATGATCATTGCACACTGTTGTCCTATGTTTATACAGAGGCCTGCTCGAGATATCGAGAGACTCCACAATAGCTTCATACAGGGAACATAATCCCTTACAGTGTTGTACATTCATACAGTTCATATCCCGACACAATAAGGCATCTTTACGGACCTTAATTTTACCCAGCAAAGCATCAGAATGATTGACATATTCATTAAGATCTTTCTTAGACAATTTGGACCAATCTATTTTCCCTACATCAATGCCATCATCCACAGGCAACAACACTGGTACATTGCCTGTGTTCAACACCTTGAGAAAGGGTATATGGTCCTTATTAGCCAGATCATAATCAATTTTCATCACATCGATGGAGTCATGGGCATCCGCTGTACAAAGGCAGGGTTCTAGGCGGGAAGTAGAGTGCCAGGCCTCGCTGATATAAGTTTAACTGTCATTTGGCAATAGTACCTTACTAGATAACATCAGTCCACTGTCTGAACAAAACTGAATTAGATGATGACCAAATAAAGAGTTGGCATCAGTTACATCAGCATTCATGTCCCCAACAACATAGATGCAGGTAGAAGGATTGTCCTGTATATAAGACATGATAAAGCCAGTCTACTGAGGTACTCATCCTCATTTTGTATGCACTCATGTGGCGTATAGACATTCAGAATTATTATCTTGTTATCATTACAACACAGCTCAATGCCAAGAGCCCAGTCAACTCCCAGTCTTATAACATTAACCAACTGGTCATATTTTTTATTCCACATCGTGGCTACCCCCCCCCCCGAAATCCTCCCCCGGACCACTTTAGCACTTAGGTCAGTTGTTGATTCACCCGCCCCATGAAAGTCCCTATGTATAGAATTGAGTCCTTCCAGGTCTTGTTTGGCCAGAAACGTCTCCTGGACACACAAAATGTCACATCTCTCCATCAATTTGTCCACAACAACACGGCGTGATTCATCAGTTTCCCTGTGGCCAACACGCAGCCCGCGCATTGTAAGACACCACACAGATGTTCATAGGGAGATTAATTCATATCATAGCAGCTACTATGCAGACTGGCTCTCGTGTGGAGCTGCAGGTGTACCATGGCAATTCAGTTCACTCCCCCCCTCATTACCAAAAACCTGGGGGCCACGGGCCTCATAATCGCGGCGAACAAAAGTCCCGGCGGGCCAGAGTTTTGGATCGTACATATCAGCAACATTGTTACATTCAGCGGTGATGTGAAGTGAGCCGTACCTGCTGCGGGCCGACTCGATCTTTCGACACGTCACTGTTTCATTCTCCAATTTCTCAGATAAATAGTCACGTAGTGTGTCTGCATCCAGAGCGGGAGAAAACCTAGTGGCAAACACGTTCACCAGCTTTGTTTTCACCACTCTAATGTTGCTCTCAGTACCGGTTCCAGTTATTCATTCCTCTGTTCACGTTTCAAGTGAGCTGTTTGTCGTGCGGTTTCGGTGGCACAGTTGCTTTAAGGGACCCCGACTTTTTGCGACCTTCTTCCACAACAATGCTCCACTGTGGGGACTGTAATTGTAACCGTGGCGATGTTACTGCTACATCCAGGAGCTCCTGTTGTTGGGCGGAGCCCACCAGCCCCTTCACCCCCCCCGCGTGAGGTGCTGGCGATCCCGGGGTCCTGTCCCAGGAGACGAGATTTCCCAGCGGGAGACGTTGTTGACTCCTCCTGACGAACAGGGCCTGCTAGCCCCTGCACCCCCTCCCGTGCGTAGCGTGGTATTTGGGCATACATCAAACAAAAGCCGCTTGGACTCCTCAGTCAACAATTTCATCATGGCTTAGTGTCTTCATTTTAACCAGGATAAAGTTTAACAGTTCATCTTCCACTATCTCCTTCCCATTATCCGTTTTGTAGATTGCAGGTTTTGTGCGAGGGCAAGCAGAGCCTCCACCAGCAGCACCCGCCATCGCGGAGAGTCGTCTCCTTAAACACAGTTTCACTTCATATCAAACCATGAACCATAAATCCACACGATCATAGCAGATCTGAGATGTTCTCATTGATTTATCCTCCTGGGGCTTCAGAGGGCGAGGGGCGGTGTCTCTATACCTCCGTCAGCATCACTGTGATGTTTGTGTTCAGATCCGGAAGCAGCAGAAGGATCATGCCGAGCTGATCGAGGACTACAGGACCAAACAGCAGCAGAGAGCTCTGCAGCAACCAGCCGCCGCCCCCATGATGCCTGCAGGAGCACCTCCACTCCCCCAGACCCTCCTCTCCCAGCCCATGGTGTCTGTACAGCCCCACCCAGGTGGCCCCTCCCCGTCATGTGTCCCAAACATCCCCCTTGGTTGGACTCCGGGGGGCGGGGCTACAGGGGTAGTTGGACAGAGGATGCCCCTTGCCCTGCCTAACGCCCCGCAGGCTCCCGCACACACCCAGACGCCGGCGGCCATGGTGCCCGGCCTCCGCGCTCCAACAGCAGGCTTCACTGCAGTCCCCCAGGGGCCCACCAGAGGGCCCAGTGGAGCCGCAGGGGACGGAGCCGCCGCTCCTCGACAGGTAACACACCCGGAACATTTCACAGACTTCCTGTTCCCCATAAAAGCTCTGCTGTTAATCTGTTATTCAAGTTATGAGTGTGAGCTGTGACTGACTCTGTGTCTCCACCTGCAGGTCAAGTTTGACGACAACAACCCATTCAGCGAAGGCTTCCAGGAGAGAGAGAGGAGGGAGAGGCTGAGAGAGCAGCAGGAGAGGCAGAGAGTTCAACTCATGCAGGAGGTAAACATCACAGCATCATTCCTCCAAACAGGAAGTACAGACAGCTGCTAACAGGAAGTACAAACGCTAACTCACCTGTTTGTCTGCTCTCAGGTGGAGCGTCATCGGGCCCTGCAGCAGCGACTGGAGCTGGAGCAGCAGGGTCTCCTGGGGGCCTCTATGGGTCCTGGAGTGGCAGCTCTGCCCCCATCAGGAGCTCTCTCAGGGGCTCGAGTCGGGCAAACACCTGGACCTCGAGGTCCTGCTGGGTCAGCAGCTGCTCCCGGTGGGGACAGTCTCTCCCAGATGCCCTTCTTCAGCTCTGAGCTGCCCCAGGACTTCCTGCAGTCCCCTCCAGCCTCCAGACCTCCCCCTCAGCACCAGGGCCAGGTGGGAGCGTCCTTTCCCCACCAGGGCTTCATGGGAGGACCCCTACACCCTGGAGCTCACTCAGCTCCAGGTCTGCCTCCCGGTGCTGCAGCAGAGCGGGGCAGGGCCCTGCCAGAGCACGGGCCCCTCATGGATGTGGCTCCCTCCAACGTCCAGCCCAGGCCGAGGCTCCCAGGCCCCACAGGGTCGTCAGCCCTGGGACAGGTTCACCCAGGTGGGATGGGTGCAGCTCATCGATTTGGACACGACTCGTCCTGTTCCTCCCCCTCCACCCCCCTCCTCCCTCCCTTCCCCTGCTCCTCCGCTGGCCCCACCTCCCTCATCCAGCTCTACTCTGACATCATCCCAGACAATAAACCAAAGAAGAAGAGGAGCAGGAAGAGGGACAGCGATGACACCGCGGGCGGTGGAGGAGCCAGGACGCCACTCTCGTCACACTCTGATGACATCACAGCCCCACCCACTCCAGCCATCTCAGACACTTCCTGCTCCACACCCACTCAGGGCAGTATGGACCAATCAGACCTGTGCATCTCGCTAAGCTCCTCCCTCTCCGGCCTTGCTCCATCATCAGAGTTGGAGAGGCAGCTGTCGGTGATCTCTGCAGCTCAGCAGAGAGGCTCCGTCCTGGGCATGGAGTCTCAGAGAGGTCCCCTGTCTGCAGCTCGCCTGGAGGTCAAGGTGAGGAGTCAAAATGTAGTGTGTGCTGTGGTGGGACTGTAGTGTTGTTAGCTCAGGTTAGTTAGCATTAGTGTCTTTGCCTGTTGCAGGAGGAGCGTGAAGAGGGAGGAGCGTGTGACGGAGGCGCAGTAAAGATGGAAGAGGTTGGGGGCGAAGGATTCTCCTCCCCCTCTGGAGACGGAGGAAAAGAACTGCTCAGACACCTTCTGAAGGACAAGACCTCCCCGACGACCACGCCCTCACCCACAGGCCAGGCCCCGCCCACTGCCCGCCGCCAGCTGTCCAATGAGAGTGTACGGTCCGAGGAGGAGGACAGGCCTGGTTCCCATGGCAACGTGGTGAGACGTCACATGACTCTTGTGTCCTGGTGGTGGTCTTTAGCCTTTCACATCAAAATATCACTGCTGCACCACACTGGGTGATCGAAGAGCTAGCTGTTAGCTAGTTTGAAGTTGCTAGTTAAGCTGGTTTTATACAAGTTATTATTGCTAGTTCTTAGTGAGTTATTGTTGATTTGTAAGTTGAACTGGTTGTGGTTGTAAACTCTTGGAGGAGGCTTCCATAGAACACAGAATGTTTGGTCACAGTGCATCATGTTACCATGGTGATCTCTGTCCTCCTCCAGGTGATGGTGGACGGGGCAGGTGCAGAACTGGCGGACTCCTTTGGCAGGAAGAAGACGCAGCGCTGTAAGAGACTCGCTCGGCCAGAGAAAGACAGAGCTCCTCCTAAAAACAAGAGGAGGAAGAGGGAGGAGGAGGAGAAGATGCTCCACTCCTCCTCAACCTCGTCTGACTCCCTGATGACTCACCTCACACAGGTAGACCAACAACACCTCCCCTTCCTGTTCCTTGTTGTCTCCTCCATTAGTGAACATTGTTCTTCACTTCCTGTCACTTAGATGTTCAATTATTTCTGCCTCCTTCCTGCTTCGTCCTCTCTTCTTTCCTTTCCTCATCTGAAGGGATTAAAGCTGTTTTTTTAGAGAAGCAGAATTATCTGCAGAAACAGGTCTGCAGCTCACAATTGATTTGTGGGAGTAATTCTCTTCAATCATCAAAGACTGGTTTATTGAATATATTTTCAGGAGATGAATAACTTATGTGAGGATTCACTTCACTGATGAGTTAATTCAAAGAGTAGTAGCTAAGATATACTGACTGATGTCACCGCTCTTCACTGCTATTATTGACAGCAGATATCTATTAATGATTGATCACTGCCCCCCCCTCCCCTCAGCTGTCGGTCCTGCCCCTCATGGAGCCCGTTCTGGGGGTGGATCTGAGTCTGTTCCCCCCGTACGGCAGCTCCTCTCTGGGCACAGACTCCAGACTGACCGGCTCCTTCGGTAACGCCTGCTTGGACGGAGTCACTGACTACTACTCACAGCTCATATACAAGGTACTACTGCAGCGATACTACAACCATACTTCAACCATACTACAGTTATACTGCAGTTATACTATACTATAGATAATACTTCAGTTATACTTCAGTACTGCTGCTGTGACACCAGCCTCAGCTACACTGACAAAAACATCTTTTTTTTTTACCCCCTCAGCAGAATAACCTCAGTAACCCCCCCACACCACCAGCCTCCCTGCCTCCCACCCCCCCGCCGGTTGCCAGGCAGAAACTAGTGAACGGCTTCGCCACGACAGAGGAGCTGTCCAGGAAGGACATTACCGAGCAGGACGGTGAGATCAGATCACGATGACTGTATGTAAAGATGGACGACGCGTCTCCATCTGCTCCCATTGTACGTAATTGATGCCAAAACAGCCCTGTGATAGGCCCTGCCATCTTGCGATGGTGATGTCATTTGGAGCCAGAGTCTGCGCAGTAGAGATCGGCGGGTGGCGCCGCCGTAGCCACTTCCGCTAACACAAACACACACTTAACTTACTGAAACAACAGCAAGGATCCCGCACGCCGGCGTGTTTAACAGCAGAACAGCTTCTTGTGTTGGTCTGAGGTTAAAGTTCACAGGTATGGAAACTTCCATGACTGTAGTGATTGTTTTAGTTACGTCTCCTCTCACCGTTCGTTCTCCGCTCTGCTAATCAGGAACTGATCGACTGCAGGAGCCGTATTGGTCAACAGAGCTGTCAATCATCATTTTGACAGCATCAAATAACTAATTAAAAGTGAACTTGTCAGAAAAATGAACACATGGACATAAATCAGCAGGATAAGAACTAACTATGATTAACATGGAGGAGGCGGGCTTTATGAGCTATACTGCAGCCAGTCAGCAGGGGGCGTCAGAGAGGGGTTGGACTCCCTTTGAGGGAGCTGTCGTGTCGGCCATCTTTTTATACAGTCTATGGGCTGTTATTAAACCCACAGCCTTGTCTGACAGGCGTGTAGATGCGGTTGTAGAAAATGTTATTTTGCTGCTGTTTTTGTGATGCCTGTTTTAACATACTGCTTGTGTATGCTTCGCTTGTGTTCTTGTATTGACTGTCAATGTTTGGCCTGCTAGACTGCATGCCATGTATGTACTGCATGTTGTCAAAGTGTGGATGTGTGCTGCTGCCTTTTGAATCCCCTCAAGAGGCTTTGCCTTTTGCCAGGCCGCCATTGTAAATAACAATTTGTTCTTAATGACTTGCCTGGTTAAATAAAAAACATTTAAATAAGTGTGACATCACTGCAGTATTTAGTAATTATGATCATAATCATTTATAATGAACAGTTACACTCATTTTACATATCCTAAACATCCTGTCCGTTGAAGGAGTTCTGACCCTCGCTATGTTTTGTAATCCCAGTGAAAGGTGTGAAGCAGAGGGGGGAGGGGCTTCTGGGTCTTAATCACGTCTCCAAGACAGTAGACGTCCCTGCCTCCCTGCCGACCCCGCCCCACAACAACCAGGAAGAGCTGAGGTACACAAACAAACTCTAATACAACTTTAGAAGGACTTTTGAAACAGAGGAGTCTGAGTCACGTCTTCTCCTGGTTCGCTGACTCGTCTCTTCTTCTTCCTGTTTCTGCCTCCTCAGGGTCCAGGACTCTTCGGAGCGTGACAGCCCGGACGGCTTCGTCCCGTCTTCGTCTCCTGAGAGCGTGGCCGACATGGAGATCAGCAGGTACCCCGACCTCTCCTTCATCAAACTGGAGCCGCCCTCGCCCTGCCCGTCGCCTACATTTCCCATCATGCCCTGCGCCTGGGGCAAAGGTCAGTCAACAGCAGTGTAAAAATGCTACAGGATCACATGTAAACATCAGCTGGTCTGTCGCTGTTAAAGCACTTCTGTAAAGTGTTTTAAATGTGTGCGTGTCCCAGAAAACCTGTGTGTGTTTGTATTTAACACTTTATAGAAGTTGTCGATGGACGAGCTGAAAAGCTCAGCGGTGATCCGTTCATGTAGGTCGTGTAGAAAATTCTAACATTAATAATTAACTTCTCTGTGTGTGTGTGTGTGTGTGTGTGTGTGTGTGTGTGTGTGTGTGTGTGTATGCCCAGGCTCTGCAGTGAAACAGGAAGTGAAGGTGGAGCCTAACCATCAGGGTCCTCCCTCCTGCTCCAACACAGACCTGGTTACCATAGCTATAACTCTGAACCCTTTGGCAGCTCAGGTGAGCATCTCTCTCTCTCGCTCTCTCTCCCTATTAAATAATGAATAGCCCCGCCCTCTTGATGACATCACTGGCTGTGTTTTACAGAGCGTTGCAGGTGTGATGGCGGCAGTGGCGGAGCTGCTGCGGGTCCCCATACCCGTCGACTACCAGCTGAGCCGACCCGCCGGCCCCGAGCGCAGCTCTCTGGCCCTGCTGGCCGGAGTCCGAGTGCCGATGACACAGGTAGGAGGAATACTGCATGTGTTTTTTCCATGTCTTCAGTATTGGCAGGTGTATGCTGCCCTGTGCTGGACACTGAAACACAGCACACACACTTTGATGTCTACAGTTCATTCAGTTATTGAGATAATGAAAAGAAAAGGTGTAAAAAAGGTTTGTTTTTTAAATGTATACATTTATAATGCTCCCTGAAAGAGTCTTTGCTCTGAGAGAGTGATGTGCTGACGGTCTATTGTGTGTGTGTGTGTGTGTGTGTGTGTGTGTGTGTGTTCAGGTTTCAGCAGGCAGCAGACAGCAGAGACCTCCACCTTCAGCAGGTAACACTGCTCTGTACACACTCTTCTTCTGTCCTTCCCTCATCATCTTTGTTGTGTTTCTCTGCTGCTTCAACTGCTCCTCTTTCTCTCAACCCTGCTTCCTGTCCCGCCCCTATAACTGTGATTGACAGCTCACTTTATTCTGTTGTCTCCAGGAGTCAGAATGAACTATGTCCAACATGGCAGCTCTGCTGCTGCTGCTGCCAGGCCTCAGTGCTGCAGCTATTGCAAGGTGCTTCTGGGAAATGGAGTCCGCATCGTCAAGGAGCTCAAACAGGTTTGAAAAACACCCATCTATTTAACACAGAGAGGAACGAAGACAAGGTTTCCCAGCCCTAAAACTCGGTCTCGAGCGCCTAAGCAGAGTGATCGTAAAAAGGCAAACAACGGAGAGCGTTCTCACGCTGTGTGTGTGCTGCAGGTTTAGCCGTTATGTAAACAGTCCGTTTATGTAGCCACAGCGTTAATGTACACCGGGACCAGGTGTCGCTGATAACAGGAATACACACACTTAGCCACCTCGATCATCCCACAGGCACGTGTTTACAGTTTACAGCCAGGTGACACACAGACTCCGCATGCAGCGGTCAGTTCACTCTGCGCTCTCATAAAAAGCCTGTGTGTGGGAAACACTGCTGTGGGTGTTGCGTGTGTCATCAGCGTTTGGGGAAGTCATATCCCTCTTGTGTGTACCAAAACTAAGACGTGTGTTTATCCCGGTAATGATGGTGTTGCAAAATCCATGTCAGTGGCCGCACCAGTGAGGCAGCCTAAATTTGCTTGGATATTGGATACTCAGATTTTCACGTCAATAACTTTTGAACGTAACGGCACGCAGTCAAAAGGATGGCATATAAGAAACAGCTGATGACAGAGAGAGCAATATAGAACCTAAGTTTATCACCGTCGGTACTCTAGCTCCCATTCCAGCCAACGAATGAAGCCGAATCTCCATCTTGTACGATTAAGGGACCGTCAACAAATTGCAGCATGGATTAATTTAAAAATGCAATAACTTACTAATAACTAAACTAAATTATCTACAAACTAGATTCAGCATGGAGTCTTCTACAGTTCTTAATCATTGTTTACGCCACTCACGTGTGTTTATTATTTGTGAATGGATCTATTCCCCCCGGAACCTAGTTAGCACGAAGCCCTCTGAAAACCCGGGGAAACCCTGAAAGATGGAAGTGACTGTTTGTGTGTTACAGGAGGGCCAGTCGAGACCAGGATGCAGTCTGGTGTTCTGCAGTCCGAACTGCTCCGCCCTCCACACGTCTGACCTGCAGAGCCCAACAAACAAGGTGAGGCTCCAGGTCAGGTGGTCGGTTACTGGTCGAGCAACAGTAGTTAAAATTTACATCACCCTAAAGGGAGTGACACACCTCACTCCTGGATGTCATATGGTGAACTTGTCAGATGATGTCATGGTTTGCAGGTGATGACATCATAGGGTCTGTCTGTCCTCAGGTGGCCATCATGCTGTCTGGGTCTGAGCACCCCCCTCCCAGCAGTGTGCAGCACCAGTACACCAGCAACATGTCCTCCATCACAGTCCACTCCCTCCTCCAAACTCCCCCCTCACCGCCCCCCGTTTCCCCCTCCTCTCCACCGCTCTCCTTCCCGCCGGCCTCCGCCATCACCATGGAGACCAGGCCCCGCATGGACAGCCTCAAGGTGGGTGTGCTTGTAACCAAATGATCAAAGGTTAGTGTTGATCTGCCTGTCAATCGATGACTGACCCACTGATTGGTCTACAGGTGAAGGTGAAGTTGAAGCCCCGCCCCCGGGCGGTCGCAGGTGGTGAAGACTCAATGTCGTCTCGCCACCTGAAGAGGATGAAGAGTTGCCGCTGGAGACGCTGGAGTGTTAGCATCACACTCAGCAGGTTAGCATGTTGACATCACTCCCAGTTCACCCATTTAGCATCACACTGAGCTGGCTAGTCTGTTAGCAACATAATGAACTGGATAGCATGTTAGCATCGCACTCAGGCAGGTTAGCCTGTTGGTATTATTTAATATGTGTCTTTTTACCCAGGGGTCCATGCATCCCCAACGAGGCGGCTGCCATGCCAATAGAGGAGGAAGTGGATGTGCTGTTGAAGAAGCTGGGGGCGTGTCTTCGTCCTGACCCGTTGCCTAAAGACCAGCGGCGGTGCTGCTTCTGTAACCAGCAGGGAGATGGACAGACGGACGGACCAGCCCGCCTGCTGAACCTGGACCTGGACCTGTGGGTGAGTCTGCTCGGCCCTCCTGAGAACAGAATCAGGTCATATGTATAACACGAAGCTGAAGGTGTATGTGTGTGTGTCTCAGGTGCACCTGAACTGTGCTCTGTGGTCCAGCGAGGTGTACGAGACTCAGGCCGGCGCTCTCATCAACGTGGAGCTCGCTCTGAGGCGAGGCCTCACTCTGCGCTGCGCTCACTGCCAGAGGACCGGAGCCACGAGTGGCTGCAACCGCCTGCGCTGCACCAACACCTACCACTTCACCTGCGCACTGCAGGCGCACTGCACCTTCTTCAAGGTACTGCACTGTAAAAACACATACTTGCTTTTTACAAGACTTTTCACACTCTGGAGTAAAACTTACAGTGACAACATGTGTTCTAAACTACACTGTGACACTACAACATGTGGTGAACACACACGCCTCCTCGGGCTCCCTCAGACTCTCTGCTGTCTCCTCAGGATAAGACGATGCTCTGTCACCTCCATAAGCCACGGACGGTTCCTCTCAGCGGGGACCGGTCCTCCAGCTGCTCCCCCTCTTCCACCCCGGGCCCGACCCCTGACCCTGTGGCGATGGTGGCCTCTGACCCGTATGACTCTGAGCTGCGGTGCTTCGCCGTTTTTCGGCGTGTGTTTGTGCAGCGGGATGAGGCGAGGCAGATCGCTGCCGTTGTGCAGCGTGGCGAGCGGCAGCACACCTTCCGGGTTGGCAGCCTGCTGTTCCGTGCCATCGGCAGGCTCCTCCCACAGCAGATGAACGCCTTCCACAACAAGGCTGCCATCTTCCCCATCGGCTACCACGCCAACCGCTTCTACTGGAGCATGCGCCACACCAACAGGTAAACCTCCACCGTCACATGGACTGATCCCTACAGCTGAGATCAGAACTCAGACTCCCATGATGCACTCTGTTCACACAGAAACAAGGATGGGGTGATGGATGGAGTGATGGATGGACGGAGTGATGGATGGATGGAGTGATGGACGGAGTGATGGATGGATGGAGTGATGGATGGATGGATGGAGCGATGGATGGATGGAGTGATGGACGGAGTGATGGATGGACGGATGGATGGATGGAGTGATGGATGGAGTGATGGATGGAGTGATGGATGGATGGGGTGATGGATGGATGGAGGGATGGATGGAGTGATGGATGGGATGATGGATGGATGGAGTGATGGATGGAGTGATGGACGGATGGATGGATGGAGTGATGGATGGATGGGGTGATGGATGGATGGAGTGATGGATGGGATGATGGATGGATGGAGTGATGGATGGAGTGATGGACGGATGGATGGATGGAGTGATGGATGGATGGAGTGATGGATGGATGGAGTGATGGACGGATGGATGGATGGAGTGATGGATGGATGGAGTGATGGATGGATGGGGTGATGGATGGATGGAGTGATGGATGGAGTGATGGATGGGATGATGGATGGATGGAGTGATGGATGGAGTGATGGATGGAGTGATGGATGGATGGAGTGATGGACGGATGGATGGATGGAGTGATGGATGGAGTGATGGATGGATGGATGGAGTGATGGATGGAGTGATGGATGGAGTGATGGATGGGATGATGGATGGATGGATGGAGTGATGGATGGAGTGATGGATGGGATGATGGATGGAGTGATGGATGGATGGAGTGATGGATGGATGGAGTGATGGATGGGATGATGGATGGATGGACGGATGGATGGGGTGATGGATGGATGGAGTGATGGATGGATGGAGTGAGGGATGGAGTGATGGATAGATGGGGTGATGGATGGATGGAGTGATGGATGGATGGATGGAGTGATGGATGGATGGACGGATGGATGGATGGAGTGATGGACGGAGTGATGGATGGATGGATGGAGTGATGGATGGACGGAGTGATGGACGGAGTGATGGATGGACGGATGGATGGACGGAGTGATGGATGGATGGAGTGATGGATGGATGGATGGAGCGATGGATGGATGGAGTGATGGACGGAGTGATGGATGGACGGATGGATGGATGGATGGAGTGATGGAGTGATGGATGGAGTGATGGATGGAGTGATGGACGGATGGATGGATGGAGTGATGGATGGATGGAGTGATGGATGGAGTGATGGATGGGATGATGGATGAATGGAGTGATGGATGGAGTGATGGATGGGATGATGGATGGATGGATGGAGTGATGGATGGAGTGATGGATGGGATGATGGATGGATGGATGGAGTGATGGATGGAGTGATGGATGGATGGAGTGATGGATGGGATGATGGATGGATGGACGGATGGATGGAGTGATGGATGGATGGAGTGATGGATGGAGTGATGGATGGATGGAGTGATGGATGGATGGAGTGATGGATGGATGGACGGATGGATGGATGGAGTGATGGATGGAGTGATGGATGGATGGAGTGATGGATGGATGGAGTGATGGATGGAGTGATGGATGGATGGACGGATGGATGGATGGACGGATGGATGGAGTGATGGATGGATGGAGTGATGGATGGAGTGATGGATGGAGTGATGGATGGATGGAGTGAGGGATGGAGTGATGGATAGATGGGGTGATGGATGGATGGAGTGATGGATGGATGGACGGATGGATGGATGGAGTGATGGATGGAGTGATGGATGGGGTGATGGATGGATGGAGGGATGGATGGAGTGATGGATGGGGTGATTGATGGATGGATGGATGGAGTGATGGATGGAGTGATGGATGGGGTGATGGATGGAGTGATGGATGGATGGAGTGATTGATTGATGGATGGATGGATGGAGTGATGGATGGATGGAGTGATTGATTGATGGATGGATGGATGGAGTGATGGATGGAGTGATGGATGGATGGAGTGATTGATTGATGGATGGATGGAGTGATGGATGGATGGAGTGATTGATTGATGGATGGATGGAGTGATGGATGGATGGAGTGATTGATTGATGGATGGAGTGATGGATGGATGGATGGATGGAGTGATGGATGGATGGAGTGATGGATGGATGGGGTGATGGATGGATGGAGTGATGGATGGATGGATGGATGGGGTGATGGATGGATGGAGTGATTGATGGATGGATGGATGGAGTGATGGATGGCTGGAGTGATTGATTGATGGATGGATGGATGGAGTGATGGATGGATGGAGTGATGGATGGATGGAGTGATGGATTGATGGATGGATGGATGGAGTGATGGATGGATGGAGTGATGGATGGATGGAGTGATTGATTGATGGATGGATGGAGTGATGGATGGATGGAGTGATTGATTGATGGATGGATGGAGTGATGGATGGATGGAGTGATTGATTGATGGATGGAGTGATGGATGGAGTGATGGATGGATGGAGTGATGGATGGATGGGGTGATGGATGGATGGAGTGATTGATGGATGGATGGATGGATGGGGTGATGGATGGATGGAGTGATTGATGGATGGATGGATGGAGTGATGGATGGCTGGAGTGATTGATTGATGGATGGATGGATGGAGTGATGGATGGATGGAGTGATGGATGGATGGAGTGATTGATTGATGGATGGATGGATGGATGGAGTGATGGATGGAGTGATGGATGGAGTGATGGATGGATGGAGTGATGGATGGAGTGATGGATGGATGGAGTGATGGATGGAGTGATGGATGGATGGAGTGATGGATGGAGTGATGGATGGATGGAGTGATGGATGGATGGAGTGATGGATGGCTGGACACTGATCGGTCTGCGGTTGTCTTCCTGCAGACGCTGTAAGTACATGTGTAACATCGAGGAGCAGGAGGGCCGGCCGCTGTTTAAAGTGAAGGTGGTGGAGAAAGGCTACGATGACATCATACTGACCGGACAAACACCTAAAGGTAAACATCACCAGGTGATGCTACCTGTACAAACAGGAAGTAAAATACTGTGGAAATAGACCATCACTAGTTCACGTCCTGCATTAAAGTGTGTGTGTGTGTGTGTGTGTGTGTGTGTGTGTGTGTGTGTGTGTCTCCAGCTGTGTGGGACCAGATACTGGAACCAGTGTCTGAGATGAGATCCTCTAGTGGGACTCTGAAGCTGTTCCCAGTTTACCTGAAAGGAGAAGATCTGTTTGGTTTGACCACGTCTGCAGTGACCCGGATCATCGAGTCTGTAGGTTGCACACACACACACACACACACACACACACACACACACACACATAAAACACATAAAACACACTCGCACTGACCCTCTGCTCTGTGTGTGTGTGAGCAGCTGCCTGGTGTGGAGACCTGTGAGCGGTACAGCTTCCGTTACGGCAGGAACCCTCTCATGGAGTGGCCTCTGGCCTTCAACCCGACCGGCTCGGCGCGCTCTGAGCCCAAAGCGTGTCAGACTAAGAGGTAACACACACCTGGTGTGAGAGCATTTCCTTTGTAAAATGACCCATCAGCTGAACAGTTTGAGTGGCAGGTTGAATCTCTTACATCAAGTTCAGAATGTGACAGGTGCAGGGGGACCTCTTACCTTCACAGGTAGCTCCTTGGAGGCTGTGGTACTTTGAGTGTCATGCTCCAGAGGAACGGGAGCGATGCATCCCAGAGCACAGCACAGAGGTCCTGATGGAGTCGCTGAGCACTGCCTGCAGTGTGTCAGCTCTGGGAGACAGGTGAACTACAGGTGTGGACTGTCCTGACCTCTGTCTCTGTCCTATCAGACCAAACCTGCTGACCAGCATCGCCCCCAGGTGTCAGGGCTCGGTGGGCTCCATCGTGGGCATCGTGCCCGGTGTCCTCTCTCTGTCTCCGGGCGAGTCGGTGGCCGGAGCTCACCAGGGACGCCACTCCAAGTCGTCTCAGTACCGACGCATGAAGGCCGAGTGGAAGACCAACGTGTACCTGGCTCGCTCACGCATCCAGGTGAGACACCGGAACCGCAGGCAAAACACAGAGCTGCTGACTGAAGGACTGGTCTCTGATCCAGACAGACAGACAGACAGACAGACAGACAGACAGACAGACAGACAGACAGACAGACAGACTCTTTAAGTGTTTTCTCTGCAGTGACGTAGTTTGGCAGCAGCTGTACAGATCCGTCTGTCTGTAGCTGAGTGCACATATCAAACAGCTGTGCATGAACACATGAATCACTTGCGTGTGTGTGTGTGTGTGTGTGTGTGTGTGTGTGTGTGTGTGTGTGTGTGTGCGCAGGGTCTGGGTCTGTATGCTGCCAGAGACATTGAGAAGTGCACCATGGTCATCGAGTACATCGGCACCATCATCAGGAGCGAAGTAGCCAATCGCAAGGAGAGGCTGTACGAGTCTCAGGTAAAACACACACACACACACACACATCAATACACACACAAACGCTCTAGTTGTGTGTTCAGAACAAAAGTGTATCAATTCTTGATAGGCCCCCTAGGGGGGGCCTGGAGTAATGACGGGGGGCGCGGCAAGGCTCAATAAAACAATGCACGCTGCACGCTTTAGTGAAAGGACTGCAGGTAAACAGGCTGACGGTGAATCTCTACCAAACGTCACAACTCCTCAAACAAAGACCAGGAAACATGGAGAATCAGACCTCTCCCTCAGCTCACCGGCCCACACTGGCCGTCTGTGTGCCGCAGGTGAAGCTGCTTAAAGGTAAACACTCTGCGGCACGTCCGCCCCGCGAACAATCGTTTAAGTGGCCACAGTGTTCACCAGCACCGGGACGCATGGAATACACTGAAAAGCCGCCTGGTGTAACTGAGAGCCTGGATCATCCAGCCAACATCACGTGTGACGGCAGCAGCAGCGTCAGGTGCTTGTCTACAGTTTGCAGGCAGGTGACACAGCGGTCAGCTCTCTGATGGCACAGATGCAACTTTAGCAGAGCACACAAATGCTCAACTGACCTCCTTAAAAAGTCGCTCAGAGCTGTTCATGTAAAAAGCTGCAGGGGGCGCTGGTTTGGCTCAGTTGGTGGAGCAGGCGTCCCATGTACAGAGGCTATCGTCCTCGTCGCACTGATCGCAGGTTCGACTCCCGGTCTGCCGATCATTTGGTGCACGTCACCCCCTGCTCTCTACTCCCAACATTTCCTGTGTATCTTCAGCTGTCCTATAAATAAAAGCAAAAAAGCCAAAAACATCATCTCTGAAGCTGCAGCTTCTCCAATACACAGCTGCTGAGCTCCTCCAGATCCACTTCCACCTCCCCGAGCCACCGTCGGCTTTGCATCTCTACCTGGACATCGCTCGTCATGCCCGTCGGAAATATATCCACGTGGACCCCGACGGAGCTTTCACATTGACGACTCCCCTAACATAATATTGCTGGGAGATTTTAATATACGTATGGATAATATCAACAATGCTCTCACAAGGGACTTCTCATCTTGCCTGGATAGCTTTGGATTGCAGCAGCATATTGATTTTCCCACTCACTCCAAAGGACATGTTCTGGACTTGACTTGCTGTTCTGGTGTGACTCCTCTTGATTTTTCTGCGGCCCACTTCCCCATTTCTGATCACATGTTGATATCTTTTAAAGTCAAGCGCCATTTCTCATGTCATCCTCTTTGACAGACTAGCCTGCTTTGGAATCACTGACACACCCTTTGATTGATCTCTCTGGCCGCACTCAGTTCATCCAACTCAAAACTTCCAAATCCCAGTCATTTCCAGTCACCTCCCTGCACCCCTCGCCCGCCTGACCACCATGGGGTCTAGAGCCTTCAGCTGCTCTGCCCCCACCTCTGGAACTCCCTCCCACCCGACATCCGTAACATTGACTGTCTCAGTTTTTAAATCCCAGCTCAAATCTTTTTCAACATGTTCAGAGTGATGCTCACACTAACCTCTGCACATGAAGGTTTTATACACTGTGCATGTGTCCTGCTCATTGTGTTGGTTCATTGTCGCGTTGTTTCTAGTTTTTTAACTCTGCTGTGTCAGCTGACCTTGAGTGCTTTGAAAGACGCCTATAAATAAAATGTATTATTAAGTTTATCCCTTTATGTTTATGTTATAAAGGGGGGCCTGCAGAAAAAGTCTGGGAACCACTGGCTTAGGAGATGTTCAAACCAAACTCCATTTAAAAAACGAGCATTTTAAAGCAGTGAACTTGTCGTGTTGTTGCAGACAGACCTGATGAAGCGTGAACTCTTTACAAACAGCATCATGATGTACAAAGGCAGGTTTATCAGCACACACGTGTTACTAATGTGTTACTGTGTGTGTGTGTGTGTGTGTGTGTGTGTGTGTGTGTGTGTGTGTGTGTGTGTGTGTGTGTGTGAGTAGAACCGCGGTGTGTACATGTTCCGGATTGACAATGACTTTGTGATCGACGCTACCATCACTGGAGGACCAGCCAGGTGAGAACACCTCAGACCGGTTCAGTTCAGTTTGACAGCTTTTTTTTTTGTCTGTGTGTAAATGAGCCCGCCCTCTGCCTGTGATTGACAGGTACATCAACCACTCGTGTGCTCCCAACTGCATCACAGAGGTGGTGACAGTGGAGAAGGAGAACAAGATCATCATCAGCTCCTGCAGACGCATCCAGAGAGGAGAAGAGGTAGCACACTCACTCGGACTCATCGATCACTCAGTCGTAATGGCTGCAAACATCACAAATGAAACTTAGATCCAAAAAACATGTAATTGTGTGACTTTAGTGTCTTAAAAGACCAAACTACTATGCAACGCACAGTGACACCAAACCAGCTGCAGAGAGCTTAAATGAGTGTTTTTCTGAATGGAGTCTGGTGTGTGTGCAGAGAGCGATGTAACGTCTGTGTGTGGTTAAAACAATCATCTTCCTCTGTAACAAAAAGGTCTATCTCTGTAGGGATCCTTTCTGTCATGTTGTCACACACTTAGAAGAACAATCTGAGCCTGTCAGTGGAAACAACAAGAACTTTTAGGGGACGACCTTTGACCCGTTCCTCTAAGTTTGCTTCTATAATGTTACGTTATCGGACCAAAACGTGTGTCCACTGTTCAACAGCTTCCGTTTCTCTCTCTAATGAAAACATTATTCTTTCATGTCTCCCTCTCTCTGTCTCTCTGCCTGTCTGTCTCTCTGCCTGTCTGTCTCCCAGCTGTCTTATGACTATAAGTTCGACCTGGAGGACGATCAACATAAGATCCCGTGTCACTGTGGAGCCGTCAACTGCCGCAAATGGATGAACTGAACACACACACACACACACACACAGGCAGCTCTCTCTCTCTCTCTCTGTTGAAGCTGGATGTCGCTCGCCCATCACTCTGTGGGCGGAGCTTCACTTCATATCAGAGATCAATATAAATGAAACTGAACAGAAGTTATAATGATGACGAGGAGGGATTGATTGAGAGACAAGGGGGCGGGGTTATATATATATATATATATATATATATATATGGGTGGGTGATTGACAGGTGAGGGGGCGGGGCTTATGACGAGGCTGGTCCTCAGTGTGTACAGATGAAATACCAGAATGTGGTCGTCCTCAGAGGAGCTTTTTAACTTGCACTAAAGCAGAAAACTACAAAAACAGTCATCAATTCCCACAGAGACATACTTGACTCCTCCTCCTCCTCCTCCTCCTCCTCCTCCTCCTCCTCCTCCTCGTCCTGCGTTTGTTAATTTCCTGTAAGATAAGAGATTTTTTTCTTTTTGTATTTATTACTGAATGAAGCTATTTTCTAAATGCGCGGTGTGTTCGAGGTCCGGAGTGGCAGCGTGTAAATATGTGTATGATAAATTTGAACAGAAAGTTTAGAGATCACTCCACCGAGAGCTACCTTATCGTCTTCATCGTCACCTTCATCAGCTGCCCAAAGGAGCGTCTGTGTTTCTGTTTCCTGTCCCGGCGCTGGAGGAGCTGCGTTCTGATTGGACGAATGCTGTGAACGGACTGAGCGTGCCCAGGGCGTCGGGCAGGTTTCACTGCGGCCTTCATGAGTTCAGTGTCTTTGTGTTTGTTTCACCCAGCGTTTTGGCTGCAGGCGTCTGTGTGTTTCACTCTGTAGCTCAGAGTCCTGCTGCGTGTACATACGAGGTGTCACGAGGACTCTGCCGCGTGCAGAGACATGAAGCCTTTTTTATTCACGGACCTGTGACGCGTGTGACGCGTGAGACGAGCGTCTGTGACGATGGAGACGAGCGTCTGTTTGGGACAAACCTGATTTAGAATCATTTACAGAAAATAAACTATTTTACATCTGCAACAAACACGTGCTGCTCTTTCTTCCTGTGTGTGTGTGTGTGTGCTCTGACATACTGTACAGTTTCATACTGCACATTTCTCTCTCTCTTTTTGTTAAATAAATAAATACATCATTTCTTCAGCACATTCCCAAACAGCAGGTCATCATCTGCCACAGAACACTGATAACACCACACAGTCCTGAACGAGTCCACGTCTCCTGAGACCTTGTAGAAACTGAAGTCCAGGAGGATCCTGGACCTGATGAGTCCCACATGAGCCTGGCCCAACACAAAGTTTCAAAGCTGGCTCTTCTCTTTCTTCTGGCGAGTGTATTTAAAACCACAGATAAAAACTTGTCCGCTCAAAACCTCAGAAAAAGCAGAAAAACAAACTGCAGACGGTCAGCGACGTTCAGTGAAACCGCCTCTCGCTGTGCAGACGTGTGTCCTCCACATCAGTGTTCACAACAGAGACAAAAGAGTTCACTGCAACAGCCCCATGAAGGATCCTCCACTGTAAGGCCCCATGTCTTTTTGTCAGGTTTATACAGAGCCCTCCAGGCTGGTCCTGAGCCCCCAACCCGAGCTGGCTCCTCCATGGGGTGTCAGTACGTCCGCTCAGCTTGTTTCTGTTCAGTGTTTTCACCATCACACCATAAAAAGTCTTACCTGAGGCTTCCTGCAGAGAGGCCTGAGGACAGTGGTCCAGTAGAGGGCCTGTACAGTCCTACAGGTCTACAGTCAGCTGGATGGAGGGGAAGGGGTCCTGTGTGCTGGCTGTAGTCCTACCAGAGGAAAAGGAGTCCAACAGCAGGAGTTCATGTTCACTCAGTTTCTTTTTCCAGTAGTCCAGGAGTTGTTTGGTGACTCTGTTGGACCTCAGTCCCAGTCTATCAGCCAGTCCAGCACAGTCCTGCAGCCGGGGCCCAGCCAGCTCCACCACCTGGCCCAGAGTAGTGACCCCTGCAGTTTGGAACATAGAGAACAGAGAGGGCCCCGCCCAGCTGGGGGAGTCCAGGATCGTCCCATGGAGAACAGGTTCCTGCAGCAGCCAGTACAGGGAGTCTGCCTGTTCTTGTCCCTCCTTTTTAAGCAGGTTCCAAACAGTAAAAACACTTTTATAAAAACTAGGCAGAGACGACCTGTTCAAATGGGTGCTGTCCATTAAAGACAAATTAAAATCCATACCCAGGCTATTAAAACAGTTCAGGATGCAGCAGGCTAGAGCTCTCCGCAGAGTGTCCTTTGGCCCGTCTAGCAGCCTTTGAATAAACCGTAGGCGGAAAGCGGCCCCCCTGCTGGCTAGATGGACCAGGCCCTGCCCCCCTCTTCTCTAGGAAGGAACAGGACACTCTGTGGGACCCAGTGCATCCT
This sequence comes from Semicossyphus pulcher, assembly GCF_022749685.1. Taxonomy (NCBI): domain Eukaryota; kingdom Metazoa; phylum Chordata; class Actinopteri; order Labriformes; family Labridae; genus Semicossyphus; species Semicossyphus pulcher. Next base: position 26,595,959 of record NW_027211691.1, read on the forward strand.
GTCCCAAATAAAATCAACTAGAAGACGTCGTACCTGAGAGAGGAGAGAGGCTGGAGGATCCACGCAGGCCAGTCTGTGCCACAGCGAGGATGAGACCAGGTTGTTTGCTATCAGGGTCCTGCCTCTGTAGGACATCTTAGGGAGGAGCCACCTCCATTTAGTGAGCCGACCTTTCACTTTGTCCAGGACATCATCCCAGTTTCTCTTTGTACTGGTCTCATCCCCCAGGAACACCCCCAGGTACTTCAGGCCTCCTCTCTTCCAGGTGAATTCAGAGGGAGAGACAGAGAGAGACAGGGAGAGACAGGGAGAGAGAGAGAGAGACAGAGAGAGAGAGAGAGAGAGACAGAGAGAGAGAGAGAGAGACAGGGAGAGAGAGAGAGAGAGAGACACAGAGAAAGACAGAGAGAGACAGAGAGACACAGAGAAAGACAGAGAAAGACAGAGAGAGACAGAGAGAGACAGGGAGAGAGAGAGAGAGACACCTCTGATTTCTCGGCTGGCATTATGACAAACTGACAGGATTGTATGTGTTGGTGATTGTAACGTGCATGTCTGCTGTCCTTTTAAGCCGCTGGCTAAAGACTTTTATGTAACTGGACCCACACAAGAACATGGACACACATTAGACCTCGTTTTATCACATGACATGCCTATTTTAAACGTCAGGTATGTGACGCAGTGTTCTCTGACCACATGCCTGTTGTATTTGATTTTAACTTGCCCTGTCACAGTTTTAAACCGTGTGCTTCTGTGCGCCACTGTCGCATGCTTAAACCTTCCACCGCTGCATTTATCATTGCTAATCAGTTTGACACAATGCCCTCTGCCTACCTTGACACGGAACAATTGACTACAACCTTTCTTTCCACCTGTTCCGGCACTCTTGACACTGTCGCCCCACAAAAAATGATGCGCCCCAGACCCAAATCTGAGCCTTGGCTCAATGATACCACCCGTGCGGCCAGGCGCGAGTGCAGGAGAGCTGAGCGCAGGTGGACAAAAGATTCATGTGTCTCATGAAATTCTCAAAGAAAGCTGGAGAAAATATCAGAGAACTGTCAAAGCAGAAAAAACAGTCTATTTTTCTGATATTATTTCCCCAAATCTTAATGAGCCACGTGTTCTTTTTAAAACTATTGATTCGATTTTAAATGCTCCCAATCCACCTGTCTGGAAGCTTCGTCACAAGTCTGTGAAGACTTTCTCTGCTGTTTTATTGAGAAGGTTGTAACCATTAGGACTCATATCTCACCCCCCTCTTTTGAACCTTCCTTAGCCGTCACTTGCTCAACTGTTTTAAATCGGTTTGAGTCTGTGTCACTCTCATTTCTCACAAAAATCGTCACTCAACTTAAACCCTCATCCTGTCCCACAGACATTGTTCCTCCTCACCTCTTTAAAGAGGTCTGGGAGACTATTGGACCTTGTGTCCAAAAAATTATTAATAGCAGTCTTGCTTCAGGGGTTGTCCCAACATATTTTAAAGAAGCAGTTGTGGAACTCCTGTTTAAGAAACCAAATCTGAACACCTCGGTTCAATCAAATTATAGACCGATCTCAAAGCTTCCTTTTATCTCAAACATCTTAGAGGAAACTGTACTTGTACAACTTCAGTCCTTTTTAGAAGTACACGGCATTCTTGAGATTTTTCAGTCTGGTTTTAAAGCTTTGCATAGCACTGAGTCTGCACTTTTAAGGGTTTTTAATGACCTCTGATTAACTACTGACTCCGGTGACTCTGCCTTTCTTATGCTTTTAGACCTTACTGCTGCTTTTGACACAGTTGACCACACAATTCTCATTTCCCGTCTCGAGCACTGTGTGGGTATCAGGGATGCTGCCCTGGAGTGGTTCAGGTCTTACCTGTCCGAGAGATGCTTCTCAGTGAGGCTTGGTGACTCTGCATCGTCTTCTGCCACCCTATCTTGTGGAGTTCCCCAAGGCTCAATCCTTGGGCCCATCCTGTTTTCTTTATTCATGCTCCCCCTTGGTTTAACTTTTAAAAAACATGGCATCTCTTACCATTTTTATGCGGACGACTCCCAAATCTACCTGCCGCTTAAGAGAAACGATAAGAGCTCCCTGATACCCCTACTAGAGTGTCTAAAGGACATCGAGGCATGGATGGCTTTTAACTTTTTAAAGTTAAATGAAGACAAAACTGAGGTCATGGTGTTTGGACCCAGTCGAGGCTGTGATGTCCCTCCTATAGACCTGGGCTCCCTGCAGTCATATGTAAAACCCATAGTCACAAACCTCGGTGTCAAAATGGACAGTGATTTTAAACTTGGTAAACAGATAAACTCGGTAGTTAAAACAAGTTTTTATCATCTGAGGCTTTCATCTCAAAGTAAACCTGTTGTATCTTTTAATGATTTTGAGTGCTTGATTCGTGCTTTCATCTCGACCCGTTTGGACCACTGTAATGCACTTTACACTGGCATCAACCAGGCCTCCCTCGCTCGCTTACAGTTAGTCCAAAAAGCGGCTGCTCGTCTTTTAACAGGAACGTGCAAGCATGAACACATTCCCCCCGTTCTCGCCTCCCTCCACTGGCTCCCTGTCCATTTTAGAATTCATTTTAAGACTTTATTGTTTGTTTTTAAGTCATTAAATGGTCGGGCGCCTCAGTACATCACAGACCTCATACACACCTACACCCCCTCAAGAGCATTGAGGTCCGCTGATCAGGTGCGTCTTGTCATCCCAAAGAGCAGACATAAGACCAGGGGGGACCGTGCTTTTTCAGTGGTAGCTCCTAAATTGTGGAATGAGCTACCCACCCACGTCAAAATGGCCGCCACTCTAGATACTTTCAAATCTCGTCTTAAAACGCATTTTTATTCGTTGGCTTTTAATCCAGCATGAGAGTTGTGTGGTCTCTGTTTGTCTTTATTGTTTCTAAATCATTGGTTGTTTTGTGTTTTATTTTTTTCTTGGTGCTTTTATATGCTTTTATTTTTTTTGTATTTATTTTAACATTTGAAATGTACTTACTTACTGTTTTTATCTGTTGTGCAGCACTTTGGTAACCTTGTTGTTTTTAAAATGTGCTGTATAAATAAAGTGGATTGGAGACAGAGAGAGGCACAGAGGAGTCAGACGAGCGCACTGTAAACAGCAGTGAAACGCCGTCTCCCTGCGCGCACAGAAAGGACACGTTTCCTGCACACTGACACTCAGGACAGAAATAAAATCTCATCTCCGCCAGCACCCGCCGCAGTATTCCCCTTTTGTGCATCTTCTTCTGCACTTCTTCTCACAGGTGAATATTTGTGTTGTTATTGTTCTGACGGCTTTACTTCCTGTCCAGTGAAAACCACGTATCTCCGGGTTTGTTTGTGATAAAGGACTTACTCTAAACAAACTGTTAAAGGAACCCAACCTTTAAAACACTACAAACATATTAATGCTGCAGAAATATGAACCCACAAACATCACATATAAAAGTGAAACATTTTACTGCAACAGTACTTTTTATACTTTAAGTTCACTTTGATGAGTTTCACTTGTAGAAGTATCAGTATTTTTACTGCAGTGAAGATCTGAATACTTCCTGCAGCTCTGTGAAGAGTCTGCAGATGACTGACAGCGGCAACTGTGTGTGTGTGTTTGTGTGTGTTGGTCAAAGGTGAGGTGTAGTTGTCTGTCAATGCTCGTCCTCAAATAGAGTCTCTCTCTCTCTCTCTCTCTCTCTCTCTCTCTCTGTACACGCACTCTTTAGCTTGATCGCCCTCTCTGTGGCAGAAACAGTCGATGGTTTCACGTAGACGTCGTCAATAAGCTGATCAGTGAACGGGTCATGTGACTGTCCTGGTGTCAGCCTTCATGTTTACAAGGAAATGTAGGACGTCTGAGATGTTTGGGACTCTTCAACTGTCAGAAGTTTTATGAGGTGAGAGATCCCTGAGTGTGTGTGAGCGAGCTGACTGTGCTGATTATCACATCAGTCTTTGAGCTTCATAGAGACTTCATTGTTCTTTTTACTGGTCAGGTTCATAGAGAAGCTTTCACAACAGAAGCTCTAAAAAGAGAGCAGACAGTCAGAGAGCAGCAGGTGAACCGAGAGAAGACGTTAGCAGCTAAAGAGACAGATGTTTAACTCTGGAGGAGACCAAACGCAGAGCTCGCAGAGAGAGAATAACAGAGTGACATTCCTCAGGTGGACACGAACACGACTCCACATTAATGAAATAAGACACTGTTTGATCACAAGTTCAACAAACAGATTTAGATACGTTAAAATGTTCACCAGGTACGTTAAATACAGCTCGTTAGTGACGTCATTACTTTCTTTAACCCAAACCAACACCTGTGTCCTAAACATAGAATAAAGGCATCCATTTTAAACCTGCAGGAGCTCACCTGAACCCAAGATCCCAGAGAGACTACAGCTGTGGACACCAGAGTAACACCTGGAAAACACCTGGACACCAGAGTAACACCTGGACTACATCTGGACACCAGAGTAACACCTGGACTACATCTGGACATCAGAGTAACACCTGGACACCAGAGTAACACCTGGACACAAGAGTAACACCTGGACAACACCTGGACACCAGAGTAACACCTGGACAACACCTGAACACCAGAGTAACACCTGGACTACATCTGGACATCAGAGTAACACCTGGACACCAGAGTAACACCTGGACTACATCTGGACATCAGAGTAACACCTGGACAACACCTGGACACCAGAGTAACACCTGGACTACATCTGGACATCAGAGTAACACCTGGACACCAGAGTAACACCTGGACTACATCTGGACATCAGAGTAACACCTGGACAACACCTGGACACCAGAGTAACACCTGGACTACATCTGGACATCAGAGTAACACCTGGACACCAGAGTAACACCTGGACAACACCTGGACACCAGAGTAACACCTGGACAACACCTGGACACCAGAGTAACACCTGGACAACATCTGGACACCAGAGTAACACCTGGACAACATCTGGACACCAGAGTAACACCTGGACAACACCTGAACACCAGAGTAACACCTGGACTACATCTGGACATCAGAGTAACACCTGAACACCAGAGTAACACCTGGACTACATCTGGACATCAGAGTAACACCTGGACACCAGAGTAACACCTGGACAACACCTGGACACCAGAGTAACACCTGGACAACATCTGGACACCAGAGTAACACCTGGACAACATCTGGACACCAGAGTAACACCTGGACAACATCTGGACACCAGAGTAACACCTGGACAACACCTGAACACCAGAGTAACACCTGGACTACATCTGGACATCAGAGTAACACCTGGACACCAGAGTAACACCTGGACTACATCTGGACATCAGAGTAACACCTGGACAACACCTGGACACCAGAGTAACACCTGGACTACATCTGGACATCAGAGTAACACCTGGACACCAGAGTAACACCTGGACAACACCTGGACACCAGAGTAACACCTGGACAACACCTGGACACCAGAGTAACACCTGGACAACATCTGGACACCAGAGTAACACCTGGACAACATCTGGACACCAGAGTAACACCTGGACAACACCTGAACACCAGAGTAACACCTGGACTACATCTGGACATCAGAGTAACACCTGAACACCAGAGTAACACCTGGACTACATCTGGACATCAGAGTAACACCTGGACACCAGAGTAACACCTGGACAACACCTGGACACCAGAGTAACACCTGGACAACACCTGGACACCAGAGTAACACCTGGACAACATCTGGACACCAGAGTAACACCTGGACAACATCTGGACACCAGAGTAACACCTGGACTACATCTGGACACCAGAGTAACACCTGGACACCACCTGGACATCAGAGTAACACCTGGACACCACCTGGACACAAGGGTAACACCTGGACAGGTTAGGGAGAGGAAGTGGAGAGGAAGAGTGGAGAACTGAAGAGGTCCCAGGGAGAGGGGAGACAGCTTGGGGTAGGATGGGAGGAGCAGTATGTAAAGAGGTGAAGGAGGAGAAGAGGAGGAGCGTAGGGAGGGAGGAGAGTCTGACGTCAGCGGACAAAATCCGACGAGTCATCATCAAACAGTTTGGATATAACGTCCTGAGTCTGGCTCGCCGAGGACTGAAGGTACGACTTTGACAGGAAACAAGATGGCTGCCGCTCTCGTGAGCACACATTCAGGGTTAATGATGGTTGAGCTTTTCAACCTTCTGCTGCTTCTTCCAGCACCTCCTTCAGTAGTTGGTGTCCCGGGACAACGACGGGCTATTTCAGCTTCTAGTCTTCACCTGTGCTTAAATTGCAAACTAGCAACAAAACTCGAAACAAAGAGAGAAAGTGGCTGAAAATATGAAAGCAGAGGATTTTATGGTCAAGGAGACATTTAACCGTGTTTAGACAGACTGGGTATTCAGCCGTATTTATTCCAGAGAGAGGGCGTGATCAGACTTCCACATGAAACATGAAGAAATTCCCTTTAGATGTTGAAGTCACTTTTCAGTATCCACCACGTCCAGCTTCACATCTGAGAGAATTTCCTGCTTTTCTCTGTCCTGTGTGCCGGTAAACTATGGGTTGGTAAAAACTAAATATTAGAAGACGTGATGGTGAATCAAATGCCAGATGGATCAAAACAGAACAGCTAGAAGAAAATAGATGAGTGAGATTTCGTTTCTGACTGGTGTTAGCATTGTTAGCTCGCCAGCGACAACGAGCCGTGTGAGTGATCGCTACATCGAACATTGGTTCCTGTTTTCTTCTTCTTCTCTGCCTCTTCCTGCAGGAGGTCCCAGATGAATTGTGGGAGCTGCTGGAGTTGGAGAAGCTGAATTTGTCTCTGAACAGTCTGAAGGTTCTTCCTCCTCAGCTGGCTCTGCTGTCTAACCTGGTGGTCCTCAACCTGTGGGGCAACCAGGTAAGGCACCTGTCCACTGACACTTCCTGTTCAATCCTCCTCCTGAGCTGTCTGAAAGAGGAACCTGTCTGGCACATCGTTAATATTTCACTGCTTTCCAGGTGATGAGCAACTGAAAAACAACAGAAAGTAAAAATTAAACAATAGCTAACTTTAGCATTTATTGGCTAGCTAATTAACAGTGTAGTTTGTTACAGGATACAATAAAGGCATACATCATTTCACGCTTCCTGACCGATGAGCCGATGACAATGCCATGGCTAGTGTCAGTCTGAAAACAGCAAACGTTAGCATGCACCCCTTCCTAGCTAACATTACGTTTAGACAGTGTTTAAACGCCCCCCCCCCCCCCCCCCCCCCGCAGCAGCTGCTCTGTTTGCTGCATAAATAAAGTTATAATCTCCCCTCTAATCCACCAGGATCCAGTTTCTGTCCTCTCTTGACCTTCCTTCTCCTCTTCTTCCCCCTTCAACCTTCACTTCATCTGTGCTCTCAAACGCTGACAGTGTAAAGCAGTGACAGCGCCCCCTACACACAGCAGTCATTACAGCAACAAAGGCTGTGATAATGTTCCATAATAATTTATTGGATAAAGTCGATGAAGATGTGTTCTCATTATATTCACACAAACTAATGTGACTGATTTAGTTACAGCACTTGTTAAACGTCTTGTAAAGTTCGTTCCATGTTTTTGTCCTGATTGTTTTATGTTTAATTTTTATGACTTTTTTTCAGTTGTAAGTTCATGTCTCGAGTTCTTCATGCTGACAGCTGGTGACGTGTGTCGGCGATCTGCCTCTCAGGAGCTAAGCACCATAAAGAACCGTGATTCCTTGACACGTCCGTCGTCCTCACTGTGTGCTTGATAAGCTGAAATTTGATGTCCCGTGTGTTGTGTGCAGCTCAGCAGCCTGCCAGCAGAGATCGGACAGCTGAGGAGACTCCGAGTTTTTTTCGGCTACAGAAACAGACTGACTGAAGTTCCTGAGGAGCTGGGAGCCTGTACACAACTGGAGGTACTGCACACTGAAAACACTTGTGCTTTTACGCTACAGCTGTTTCTTCTCTAATTCAGAGAGAAACCTTCTGGTGTTTGTAAGGTCATGTAAGACAAGAGTTGGTTATTGAGTAACTGTGCACACTTACAGTTACATGCACAGTTGAAATATCATAATGCATCAAAGTGAATTATTGGCTGAAAGGAGTTTTATAGAGAGTTTATCTGGTTACTGTTCAGGTTCACTCGAAACACTTACTGCACAGCCAGAGACCAGCTGGTGTCGTGGAGCTTTTAGCAGCTTCAGAGACAGATATTTCCCTAAGGAGGAGGTGGAGAACAAACACAGAGCTCGTAGAGAGACAACATTAATCTTAGCATGATCAGGTGACACAAACATGACTCCACACGAATGATCATGTTGCTCTGTGACTGCTGGATGTGGAAATAAGCAACTAACAAGTCTGGTGTGTCTGCAGAGAGCGATGTAACGTCTGTGTGTGGTTAAAACAATCATCTTCCTCTGGAACAAAAAGGTCTATCTCTGTAGGGATCCTTTCTGTCATGTTGTCACACACTTAGAATAACAATCACATCTCATAGAACTGCTGCCTGCTGAAACAATCGACTGTAATCCTCCTTCAGCCGACACTGACTCAAGTGACATCACTTGAGGACATTTATCAGACTGCACACAGCTCCTTCTTAAGAGGCTTGATACTACTGTTAAAACATGTGCAGGCGTATTCCCCTAAACATACGCTGATGTAAAAAATGCAGTTATTTTGATTCAGAGATGAGATCTATATTTCTTACACTTGTATGAGCATTTAAAGGAGGAGGAGTCTGCTGAAAATGAGCGACTTGGGGTTATTTTTCACTAACTGAAGAAGGGATTAAACAGCAGAAGAGGTTGTATTTCCAACAATAAAAGACTAAAGTAAACACATATGAGGAGAATTAAACAGGACCTAAGGTGGAGCCTTGTGGGACTCCAGGAACTGTGTTAAGATCTTACAGAAGCTGTTGAAATAAAACAGGTGTTAAGTGAAGTTTCTCTGTTCCTGCTCTGTCTACCTGTGTTTCTGTGTCTCAGGTGCTGAGTCTGGCCAACAACCAGCTGACCTCGCTGCCTGCCTCTCTCTCCAACCTGACCAGACTGAGGAAACTCAACCTCAGTCACAACCACATCGCTCACCTCCCGGGCTGCGTCTACAACATGAAGGCTTTGGTACGTTCACACCTATCAGATGAAAAGAAAAATGTCAGGACTTCATCACACCTTCCAACTAACGGATTGCACAGGTGTGATACAGAGAAATCCACTCATTCTGCATTTGATCAATAAAATAATGACAGTGAACACACCACGGTACATACATAGACGGATTATCATGACCACGGGCCCTGGACACAAACTCGCCACGGGCCCCTGACTACACACACAAACAGTGCGCATGCAAAGGCGGTCTTCCCATTACGCACATAACAACACATTTTCCTGGCCTTCTTCGAGGAAAAGTCCTTGATAAGGTCATCAAAGTCCAACTCTCGGACCAGTTCGGCCTCTATGGCCATGAGTGACAAACTGTTAAGCCGTCTCTGGGCCATTTTTGTCCGAAGTTCATTTTTTATCCTGGCCATTTGAGAAAATGACCGTTCTCCCTCGCAGTTTGTGACAGGAAGCGTCAGATACAGTCTTACTGGCACCGCTGCTATGAGTACCATGATCTTGCCTCGATTTTCTGGTGAAAAATGTTGAGATGGATGGAATTTGGCTTCTTTTTCTTTCCATTGTTTTCGTTTAGCTGATCCACTGAGCGCCCGCTTCTCCATTTTGAAAACGCGCTGTATGTTTGACCCCCAGCGTAGGTACTTACGTCATTGTGTCATCACACATTACTGATTTAATCTTATAATTTCTAAAACATTCAAATGATCTTATTATCATACTACATTTTCAAAACCACATTCATTCCATTATTTTTTTTAAATTGTACCAAAAAAACCAACAACTCTGAAGGCCAAGGGCTCCTATTGGCTCTGGGGCCCTGGGCACACGCCCACTTTGCCCATGCGGTAATCCATCTATGGGTACATAGGACTCCAGTCTTAGAGGTCCAGAGAACAGACATTTGGATTCAGCCAAAGAAAGCTGGTGAAGGAGAGACCAACTGGCAGTCTCATTCACCTGTCTGTCACTCACCTCCCCTGTCCCTGCAGGTGTTCCTTCACCTGGCCTGTAACCGTCTGGAGAACCTTGCAGAGAACATTCAAGCTCTGGTGGAGCTCAAGATCCTCATCGTGGAGGGAAACAACCTCCATTCTCTGCCCAAGGCCCTCTGCTTCCTCACAAGGTAAATGTTCACCAAGTAACAGCACCTCCTCAGATAACACCACCTCACCAGGTAACATGACTTCACCAGGTAACATGACTTCACCAGGTAATATGTCTTCACCAGTTAACACCACCTCACCAGGTAACATGACTTCACCAGGTAACCACCTCACCAGGTCACATGACTTCACCAGGTAACACCACCTCACCAGGTAACACCACCTCACCAGGTAACATGACTTCACCAGGTAATATGTCTTCACCAGTTAACATCACCTCACCAGGTAACATGACTTCACCAGGTAACCACCTCACCAGGTAACATGACTTCACCAGGTAATATGACTTCACCAGGTAACATGACTTCACCAGGTAATACCACCTCACCAGGTAACATGACTTCACCAGGTAATATGACTTCACCAGTTAACATCACCTCACCAGGTAACACCACTTCACCAGGTAATATGACTTCACCAGTTAACATCACCTTACCAGGTAACACCACTTCACCAGGTAATATGACTTCACCAGGTAACATGACTTCACCAGGTAACCACCTCACCAGGTAACATGACTTCACCAGGTAATATGACTTCACCAGGTAACATGACTTCACCAGGTAACCACCTCACCAGGTCACACGACCTCACCAAGTAACACCACCTCCTCAGATAACACCACCTCACCAGTTAACAAGACTTCACTAGGTAACATCACCTCACCAGGTAATACCACCTCACCAGGTAACATGACTTCACTAGGTAACACCACCTCACCAGGTAACACCACCTCACCAGATAACATGACTTCACCGGGTAACATGACTTCACTAGGTAACACCACCTCACCAGGTAACACCACCTCACCAGATAACACCACCTCACCAGGTCACACAACTTCACTAGGTAACACCACCTCACCAGGTAACATGACTTCACTAGGTAACACCACCTCACTAGGTCACATGATTTCACCAGTTAACATCACCTCACCAGTTAACATCACCTCACCAGGTAACACCACTTCACCAGGTAATATGACTTCACCAGTTAACATCACCTCACCAGGTAACACCACTTCACCAGGTAATATGACTTCACCAGGTAACATGACTTCACCAGGTAACCACCTCACCAGGTAACATGACTTCACCAGGTAATATGACTTCACCAGGTAACATGACTTCACCAGGTAATACCACCTCACCAGGTAACATGACTTCACCAGGTAACCACCTCACCAGGTAATACCACCTCACCAAGTAACACCACCTCCTCAGATAACACCACCTCACCAGTTAACAAGACTTCACTAGGTAACATCACCTCACCAGGTAACACCACCTCACCAGGTAACATGACTTCACTAGGTAACACCACCTCACCAGGTAACACCACCTCACCAGATAACATGACTTCACTAGGTAACACCACCTCACCAGGTAACACCACCTCACCAGATAACATGACTTCACCAGGTAACCACCTCACCAGGTCACATGACTTCACCAGGTAACACCACCTCACCAGGTAACATGACTTCACCAGGTAATATGTCTTCACCAGTTAACATCACCTCACCAGTTAACATCACCTCACCAGGTAACACCACCTCACCAGGTAATATGACTTCACCAGTTAACATCACCTCACCAGTTAACATCACCTCACCAGGTAACACCACCTCACCAGGTAATATGACCTCACCAGTTAACATCACCTCACCAGGTAACACCACTTCACCAGGTAATATGACTTTACCAGGTAACATGACTTCACCAGGTAACCACCTCACCAGTTAACATCACCTCACCAGGTAACACCACTTCACCAGGTAATATGACTTCACCAGGTAACATGACTTCACCAGGTAACCACCTCACCAGGTAACATGACTTCACCAGGTAATATGACTTCACCAGGTAATATGACTTCACCAGGTAATACCACCTCACCAGGTAACATGACTTCACCAGGTAATATGACTTCACCAGTTAACATCACCTCACCAGGTAACACCACTTCACCAGGTAATATGACTTCACCAGTTAACATCACCTCATCAGGTAACACCACTTCACCAGGTAATATGACTTCACCAGGTAACATGACTTCACCAGGTAACCACCTCACCAGGTAACATGACTTCACCAGGTAATATGACTTCACCAGGTAACATGACTTCACCAGGTAACCACCTCACCAGGTAATACCACCTCACCAAGTAACACCACCTCCTCAGATAACACCACCTCACCAGTTAACAAGACTTCATTAGGTAACATCACCTCACCAGGTAACACCACCTCACCAGGTAACATGACTTCACTAGGTAACACCACCTCACCAGGTAACACCACCTCACCAGGTAACATGACTTCACCGGGTAACATGACTTCACTAGGTAACACCACCTCACCAGGTAACACCACCTCACCAGATAACACCACCTCACCAGGTCACACAACTTCACTAGGTAACACCACCTCACCAGGTAACACGACTTCACTAGGTAACACCACCTCACCAGGTAATACCACCTCACCAAGTAACACCACCTCCTCAGATAACACCACCTCACCAGTTAACAAGACTTCACTAGGTAACATCACCTCATCAGGTAACACCACCTCACCAGGTAACATGACTTCACTAGGTAACACCACCTCACCAGGTAACACCACCTCACCAGATAACATGACTTCACCGGGTAACATGACTTCACTAGGTAACACCACCTCACCAGGTAACACCACCTCACCAGATAACACCACCTCACCAGGTCACACAACTTCACTAGGTAACACCACCTCACCAGGTAACATGACTTCACTAGGTAACACCACCTCACCAGGTAACACCACCTCACCAGATAACACCACCTCACCAGGTCACACAACTTCACTAGGTAACACCACCTCACCAGGTAACACGACTTCACTAGGTAACACCACCTCACCAGGTAACATGACTTCACCAGGTAACCACCTCACCAGGTAACATGACTTCACCAGGTAATATGACTTCACCAGGTAACATGACTTCACCAGGTAACATGACTTCACCAGGTAATACCACCTCACCAGGTAACATGACTTCACCAGGTAACCACCTCACCAGGTAATACCACCTCACCAAGTAACACCACCTCCTCAGATAACACCACCTCACCAGTTAACAAGATTTCACTAGGTAACATCACCTCACTAGGTAACATCACCTCACCAGGTAACACCACCTCACCAGGTAACATGACTTCACTAGGTAACACCACCTCACCAGGTAACACCACCTCACCAGATAACATGACTTCACCGGGTAACATGACTTCACTAGGTAACCACCTCACCAGGTAACATGACTTCACCAGGTAATATGACTTCACCAGGTAACATGACTTCACCAGGTAATACCACCTCACCAGGTAACATGACTTCACCAGGTAATATGACTTCACCAGTTAACATCACCTCACCAGGTAACACCACTTCACCAGGTAATATGACTTCACCAGTTAACATCACCTCATCAGGTAACACCACTTCACCAGGTAATATGACTTCACCAGGTAACATGACTTCACCAGGTAACCACCTCACCAGGTAACATGACTTCACCAGGTAATATGACTTCACCAGGTAACATGACTTCACCAGGTAACCACCTCACCAGGTAATACCACCTCACCAAGTAACACCACCTCCTCAGATAACACCACCTCACCAGTTAACAAGACTTCACTAGGTAACATCACCTCACCAGGTAACACCACCTCACCAGGTAACATGACTTCACTA